>NW_026946414.1:0-292548 GCF_033847375.1 Trichoderma aggressivum f. europaeum | reverse complement strand
CCCCCCCCCCCCCCCCCCCCCTTTTTTTTTTTTTTGCATGCAGCTAATCCGAGGCTTCTTTCTTCTACCCCACGGAAGTGGGACACCCTTCTTTTCCCCATCCCGCCGCAAACCGTTTGGCGGGGTTGAGAAAGTAGCCCCTCTCGGCAGCGATTCCGCCGAACCAGATGGAACTCTGAGGGATCATTTGATACGCTACCTCGCTATCCAATGTATAGGTATAGATCTCTGGCAGCACTTGTTCCAAATCTCACCAGCAAATTCCAGCAGTCAGAAAGGCTGTCCTCTCAATCCATCCGCCGCCTCTCAACCGCAGCCATGGTCAAGGCCAATACGACGGAGAGGCTTGCTCAGCTCAGAGCTCTGATGAAGGAGCACAACGTCCAAGTATACGGTAAAGAGATGCGCCGCACATTTGTATTCGCACATTACAACACAAACTAACGTTTGTCTCTTTGCAGTTGTGCCCTCGGAAGATAGCCACAGCTCCGAATACATTGCCTCCTGCGACGCTCGGCGAGAGTTTATCAGCGGCTTCACTGGCTCCGCCGGCTGCGCAGTCATCACGGAAACGGCCGCGGCCCTTGCGACGGATGGCCGTTACTTCAACCAGGCTGCTCAGCAACTAGATGATAACTGGACGCTGTTGAAGCAGGGCCTCCAGGATGTCCCGACATGGCAAGAGTGGGCCGCTGAGCAATCCGCCGGAGGCAAGACGGTTGCCGTCGACTCGACCTTGATCACGGGCTCTGCAGCAAAGAAGCTCGCAGAGAAAATCCGCAAAAGCGGCGGGTCTGACTTGGTCCCCCTCGACGTCAACTTGGTGGATAAGGTCTGGGGCGGAGAGAGGCCCGCGCAACCTCAGCAGCGCATCACCGTGCTATCTGAGAAATTCGCCGGCAAATCCGTACAGGGCAAGCTATCCGACCTCATTACCGAGCTTGAGAAGAAGAAATCGCCCGGAGTCTTCATTTCGATGCTTGACGAGGTAGCGTGGCTGTTCAACCTGCGCGGCAACGACATCCCTTACAACCCCGTCTTCTTCTCGTACGCGGTCATCACGCCAAAGGGGGCGGCATTGTACGTGGACGAGTCCAAGCTGGATGAGGAGTGCCGTGAGCACTTGGCCAAGTTCGACGTTGCAGTCAAGCCATACGAGACCTTCTTCCGCGATGCCGAGCAGCTTCGCCAGCAGTTCGTGGCCTCTACTCAGGGCCAGGAGAGTGGTAACGCAGGCAGCTTCCTCATGTCTAATAAAGGTTCTTGGGCCCTGAAGAGAGCGCTGGGTGGTGACACGGCAGTTGAAGAGATTCGCAGCCCGATTGGGGATTCCAAAGCAGTCAAGAACGAGACCGAAATGGAGGGAATGCGAGCGTGCCACATCCGAGACGGTGCTGCCCTGATTGAGTATTTCGCATGGCTCGAGGACCAGCTAATCAACAAAAAGGCTGTGCTAGACGAAGTACAGGCTGCCGACAAGTTGGAAGAATTGCGATCCAAGCATGAGCACTTTGTCGGACTATCCTTCCCGACCATCTCATCAACTGGCGCAAAGTGAGTTTACCATTCTCTCCTGTATCCCTTTCGGGATATATCCCTGGCACTGGTCATGTACTAACAAACATGTATAGCGCGGCTGTTATTCATTACGGCCCCGAACGTGGAAATTGCGCCACCATTGACCCAAAGGCCATCTACCTGTGTGATTCAGGGGCGCAGTACTTGGACGGCACAACTGATACGACACGGACGCTGCATTTCGGAGAGCCTACGGAGGCCGAGAGAGAGGCCTACACACTTGTTCTAAAGGGTAATATTGCCTTGGATCTGGCCGTCTTCCCCAAGGGAACGACTGGGTTTGCTCTTGATTCTCTAGCTAGGCAGCATCTCTGGGTAGGTTGACAAACCCTAGCGAGTGCTCCCCCTACTAACTCGTAGCAGAGCACTGGATTAGACTATCGACATGGTACCGGCCACGGGGTTGGGTCTTTCTTGAATGTCCACGAGGGCCCCATTGGCATTGGAACCCGAATCCAGTACACTGAAGTTCCATTGGCACCTGGAAATGTCATATCAAACGAACCAGGATACTATGAGGATGGCCGTTTCGGAATTCGAATCGAGAACATTATCATGGTCAAGGAGGTGAAGACAAGGTATTCCTTTGGCGACAAGCCGTTCCTAGGGTTTGAGCATGTGACCATGGTCCCCTACTGCAGGAACCTGATAGATGAGAGCATGCTCACGGGAGCTGAGAAGGCGTGGTTAAACGCGTCTAACGCAGAAATATTGGACAAGACCAAGAGGTTCTTCGAGGGCGATGCTCTTACGACAGGGTGGTTGACAAGGGAAACCCGGCACATTGAATAGGCGCGTAGTCCTCTCGAAACAGTCAAAAGAAGAGGCGAAGAAGGAAAAAAATTGTAAAAGAAAAAGAGGGGACTTCTCATCTCAGAGGCGTACAAATGCCGCCAAGATGAAGGTTAAGCCAAAGGATGCTACAAACCAGCCGTTTCCTGTGCCATACTTGAAGAGGGGGGTCTTATCCGTGAGAAGCTTGTGAGAGTGAAGAATGCTCGGTAGGCCTAGCCCATATGAGGAGGCGAGCTTGATTGTGTTAAAAAAAGGCATTGTCAAGGAGTGTAGAGCCTAGACACTAGGCGTAGGAGTTGACAGTTCGCGTAAGCACTTACATGATAAAATGCCGCCATCACTCCACCAATGAATACAAGGGTGCGGGAGAAGAGAGAAACGAGGAGACCGGTGCCGAATCCTGAAGGGAGGGTTAACGAGAAATCAATCAATTGGTCCTTTGTTTCGAGAGTGGCGAATAGAGCTGATGGTGTAACTGACCGACAATGCTGCCAGCGGATATCTGCCGGATGATGCGAGGCGAGAGTAATGGCTCTGAAGAGTTGGCTGCGGGCTGACTCGCCGGGGGAGGCGACTTTTGGTTTTGGCGGGAGTCGAAGCGAACGGGGGAATTGGCTGTTGCAAAGGCTCCGTAACAGACGCCGGTGCCGACGCTGCCAATAAGGAGCCTCCTGGAATAGCGGAGAAGGGGAAGTTGCCTTGTAATCATGTTGTTTGAACGAGAACGAACAGTTGGGTTAATTGTGTTTGGTTGGTTGTTGAAGAAGTTTGTATGACTTGTGAGAATCCGAGCTACGTACAAGTAGTCTCTGAGTCCAAGTTAAGTTAAGTAAGTCGGCTTCAACTGGTGGATCAACTGTCAGGACCCAAGTAAGAGCTTACCCTGGCGTATGACGTATGTGCTAAAGGAGGGGCTTTTTTTCTGCGTGGGGTCAGATTCCCAGACAGTTCCTGGATGATAACATAATCGGGATATGAAGCCGCAAAGAATCCAATCATGTTACATGGATTGAGAAGCGCCAGTTTCTGCTCGATTTCGCCATTCTTGTCTCCCAACAGTTGATGCAACTCATGCAACTCGGTACAACTACATACATGCATTTGATCAACTCCATCTTTTTTTGTCGCCTTTAGCATGTGAATTGATTAGTCTTCATGGCCCACTGTCAAAGAGACACCGATAGTTGGATGCTGGACCAGCCTAGGGCTTATGTACTTCTCCTCTTTTTCCCTTTTCGCAACAGAAAAATCCATATCATCACGGCCAGAAAAAAGTGCACAATGTCGTGTCATCTGAAGCTCAACAGATGTACTTGCTCAGAGGTACCTGTAAGCTTGCTTTGCCTCTTGGGGGGGCGCGTTGGCGGGTGGGGCGCTCTGATTCGATGATTCCGTTCCTTTAAAATACCGTAATTGACGTTGTCTTTTTTTCTCTCGCCATGACATGAACGCTGCAACATCTTTCAAACCTCCCAGAAACCCCTCATACAGCGTAGACACAACTTGTTCAAGATGAAGGCCTACATGTACGACAACCTGCCGGTAAGCCCCCCCCCCTAAACCCAAACCCAAACCCAAACCCCAGCCCGGCCGCAGCAGCTCCTGTTAACAGGCTAACGCGGGGGGGGGCATCGCAAAAAAAAAAGGGCGACCAGCGTCTGCCTCACGACTCGGGCCGTGAAGTGACGGCGGATGCGCTGGCCCAGCTGGGCGTGCTGTACCACCACCTGCCGGCGACCAGCGAAGTGGACGTGCTGGCGGCCAACCGCGGCTACAAGAACCGCGACGAGATTGTCGTGTCGCCCGACAAGATGGGCGACGTGTACGAGGACAAGGTCAAGATGTTCTTCAACGAGCACCTGCACGAGGACGAGGAGATTCGCTACATCCGCGGCGGCCAGGGCTACTTTGACGTGCGCAACCAGGGCGACGAGTGGGTGCGCATCCAGCTGGAAAAGGACGACCTCATCATTCTTCCGGCGGGCATCTTTCACCGGTTCACCACTGATGAGTCCAACGTGAGGATTTTCCTTTCTTTCCCACCAACCATCAAAACACCAAAACACCAAAACTAACCTATATAGTATGTGCATGCCATGAGACTCTTCAAGGATGAGCCCAAGTGGACTCCCTTGAACCGTGCTCCGGAGCTGGACGGCAACGACATCCGCAAGGAATATGTCAGCCAGTATCTCAACTAAAAAAAAAAAAAAAAAGTGCCGGTTCGGGGTAGCCGAAAAAAAGAATGAAAGCCAAGTTTGAAAAAAAAAAGCCACATAAAATAAATACTGTAGCACTGGATAGTTTAAGTTAGTATGTTAGCTGTCCGATGAATGAAAACATGAAGCCCATTTACCGAGTCATACCTTTCAAGCATGAAAAAGAATCAAATGTGAAACGTCATCCCAAGTTACTAAAACAAAACTAAAACACTTCACCAAGGCAAAGCTGCCTCGGAGAACGTGGACACGGATTCCTCAACACCATGTCGTTTGGTGGCGACAAGGTCGAAAGCAAACGGCTTAACCGGAGGAACCCCCCAAAAAAGGCTGAACTGACTGAACGACGGACCTGCTCGGATGGAACCTAAGTAATCAATAGCCCTCCTTCTTATAAATACTGAAAACAAGGCTGCATTGCATCTTCGCAATATTTCCCTTCCCAGCTCAACGGCCTCGAGGAAATGACACTTTCGCCCGACGTTCTATGCCTTGTTCCGGCGAGACGAGAAGCGGCTGCTGCAACTGTCAAGAGGCGTAGAACTCGAGACTTCAAAACCTTAGGGGGGAATTTGACTGTTGACTGTTGACTGTTGGACTGTAACAGTCGAAATTCACTAAATAAATCATGGAGAACCGCAGCGAGTCGGGCGAAGCGTCGCGTCCGCGACTGCAGCTACCGGCGAGCTGCGATCCGCCTGCGCTCAACGGGCCGACAAAGCAGCTGGTTTGGATTGTTTGTCCTGTCTTATCCCTATCAAAATAAAAAAGACCTCTCTCGAGATGACTGATTTTCTTCTCGTCCATCCAGATCTTTGGCGGCACCGGTCACATGGGCCGGTCGCTGGTCAAGAGCGCCCTCTCGCACGGCGATCTCGTCTGCTCCGTCGGCCGCGTCTTCGAGTCGCGGCCCGAGGACGTGCAAGGGATTCACGACAACTGCCTGGGCCTGCTGTGCGACGTGCGGTCGCGCGAGTCCGTCAACCGCGTGTTCCGGCAGGTCATGGACCGCTTCGGCCGCGTCGACGTGGTGGCCAACTGCTCGGGCTACGGCGTCATCGGCGCCTGCGAGGACCAGGACGAGCACGACGTGCGCAACCAGTTCGAGACAAACTTCATGGGCACGCTGCACATCATCCACGCCACGCTGCCCTACTTCCGCCGCCAGCAGGCCGGCCGCTACCTCATCTTCAGCTCGACCTCGGGCGCCCTGGGAGTCCCCGGACTAGGCCCTTACTGCGCCTCCAAGTATGCCGTCGAGGGTCTCATCGAGGCGCTGCTGTACGAGACCGACGCCTTCCACGTCAAGGCGACGCTCATCGAGCCCGGCCTGGTGCGCCGCGACGAGCCCGACTCGGACACCAACCCGCTGCCGACCTGGGGCCACTTCTTCATCAAGCCGCCCAGCGAGCCCTACTCGACGTCGACGTCGCCGGCCCTGCACGCGAAGCGCATGGTGCAGTGGCTGGGCGACCGCCAGCCTACCAGCGCCGTGAAGTGCGCCGAGCTGGTCTGGCAGCTGGGCCACTGCTCGTACCCGCCGCTGCGGCTGCTGCTGGGCAGCTACGCCATCGAGAGCATCAGGGACCGCATGCGAAGCATCACCGAGGAGCTCGAGGACTGGAAGCACCTCAACTTTGCGACGGTGCCGGACTCGGACCAGGGCAACGACGAGATGGAGGTGGCTGCTGACTCTTCTGCGGCTGGGTGATGCCTCTCTCTCCCTCTGCCTCTGCCTCTGTCTTTTACACGCTTCTTGTCCCTTTTCTTTTTCTTTGGAGTTTCTGGATTGCAGGTTTTACTTTCACTACTTCGCTTTTGCTTTGCTTTGTTTCTCTAAAAAAAAATAGTCTCGTCTACTATACCTTACCTTTGTATATAATAACCCATCCGTATATACCCTCACACACAACTGCTCGTAGCATATTGGACACCCAAAACAGGCAAACCCAATTTAAACATCTATGGAATTTTAGCACCCGCTCAAAGCAAAAGCAAAATAAGGTCTATAGCTCAAACTCACTAGCGCCGAATGGGGAAATGCTGCTCCAAAAAATCATGCAACGCACGAAACTTTTTTTCCACTTCAGTCCATCCATCTATTCTGTTTTTGCTACTTCCAATGGGATATATAAAATAGAAGGCAACTAACAGAGTGAGAAAAAAAGAAAAGAAAAAAAAAAGAAGAAAGAAAGGAAAAAAAAAGAAGAAAGAAAGGAAAAAAAAAGAAGAAAGAAAGGAAAAAAAAAGAAGAAAAAAAGACAAAAGAATTGAGAGTTTACGTACGAGGGGGGCATAGATGCAACGACTCACCGTAGCAAAATCATCTCTCCGGCCTCGCGTCGTCTTCTCCGGCATCCAGCCCACCGGAGTGCCGCATCTCGGCAACTATGTCGGCGCCCTCAGGCAATGGGTCAACCTGCAGCACGAGGAACAAGCCTCGACTAAGCTCATCTACTCCATCGTCGACCTCCATGCCATCACCGTGCCGCAGCAGCCCGAGACGCTGAGGCAGCGCAAGAGAGAAGTCCTGGCCGCCCTCCTTGCCATTGGCCTGGATCCTGAGCGATGCACCATCTTCTACCAATCTTCCGTTTGTTTTCCCCATCTTCCCCCCCCCCCCTTAGTCTCAAGCCGTTTGCCGCGAATTTCATGAAAATAACCCGTTCTTGCCTGTCAGGTGCCGGCTCACTCCGAGCTCATGTGGATTCTTGCTTGTACCGCATCCGTAGGATATCTGTCGAGGATGACGCAGTGGAAGGTTAGATTAGAAGCTCAAAAAACTGGCCCGCAGACACAAAGTTTCCCTGTTGACATTTGAAAACCCGCCTTCAGAGCAAGCTCAGCCTGTCCTCTTCCTCAACGCTGGAGAACAAATCCGTCGGCTCTAAGCTGAAGCTGGGCTTGTTTTCGTATCCCGTGCTGCAGGCTGCTGACATCCTCGTCCACCGGTAAGTCCTGGCAAATATGTTTCTCTCTCAGATCAGATCAAAAACAGTGGCTGATGCGCTTTTTTTTTTTTTTCACCGCAAAGGGCTACTCATGTGCCCGTCGGCCATGACCAGCAGCAGCACCTGGAGTTTGCGCGTGAATGTGTCACAAACTTCAACCATGCGTATGGAAGCCATCTCGTCCACCCGGAGACCATCGTCTGTATGCTTGATTGCCATGAACCCCCTTTCCCCTTTCCCCTTTCCTCTTACTCAACAGCCAAGCTCACTGAAAGAACAGCCCCCGCCCAGCGCATCATGTCCTTGACGGAACCCACAAGTAAAATGTCAAAGTCTCACGAGGCACAGCGGTCGAGAATCTTAATCACCGATTCGCCACAGGATATTCGCTCCAAGATTGCCACCGCCCTGACAGACTCAACCCCGGGAATCTCCTATGACCCCGCTACACGCCCAGGCATCTCCAACTTGCTGGAAATCTTCTCAGTCTTTGATTCGGAAAGGCGCAGTCCGGCTCAGTTCGCTCAAGCATATGCTGATGCATCACCCAAAATCTTCAAAGAAGCAGTCGCAGATGCACTCGTGACTGGCTTACAAGGCATTCGGGATCGATATCTCGATCTAAGCGCAAACGATTCGTACCTTGACAAGATAGAGCAACACGGTGCACGCAAGGCCCAAGAGAGTGCAAAGGAAACCATGGACATTGTGAAAACTGCAGTTGGGCTGTAAAAAAAAGTCTTTCGTGGGCATCAGCGTCTTCAACTTTTGCACGTCATATTTCCTTGTCCGTTGAGTGTAAGACCACCCTGTATAGTATAGGCATGTATGAGTATGATAGTAGTAAGCGCCAATATTGAGTTGGCCAGCCACATTTGGCATGGAAACATAACATGGGGGTAACATGTGACTGCATATCTATGGTATTGTGTATCTTCTTCTTCTTCTTCTTTTTTTTTTTGCTTCTCTCTCTGCTTCTCTTTCTATCCTGTCACGGAATCATGACCACCTCCAGGCCATTGTCGACTTACGATGCGTATGCAAAGTTGGCACCCCTCGCGGATAACCAGAAATCTCTGACAACCTGGTTTGTCGTTCGAGAGCCTCTAAGACTACAGATGAGTTAGCACAGTCGTAATGCATGAAACCTCATAGTGTAATGTACCTGATGATTTTCTTCACAAAGAGCGACTTCTGCTCTGCAGAAACCTTTTCGCTCGGGAATGAAGGATGGTCCAGCCCGGACTGGAGCCAGTCTTTTGCCATTGGGTACCTGGTCACAAGCTTCCTCAACGGTTCACACAGTCGATCCAGCTCACTACGCAGGGCATTGCCCCCAATGTTTCGCGCCAGGGATTGACCAAGCAATGGTCCTAGAGTATCCATGGCCCTCTGGAAAGTGTCCTGCAGCTCTGCCTCATCTCCTCGCGTGCCGACAAACGCAGTCTATCAATGGGTTAGCGAGATGCGAGATGCCATAATCGATGCATGACAAGGGGGGCTTTCGTGAATTGCGTACCCAAAATTCAGCGGCAGCTGCCTTGGGCAACGGCTCCTTTCCATCCAAAACTTGCAATGTGAAGAGGAAAAAGAACTCGATTGCGTCTGATGGTTGGAGTCCGATAAAGGTTCCAGGGCTCCTCGTCAGCAGCCGGCTCACGAGATCAATGCCGTTCTGCACAAGCTCAGGCTCTGCTCCGGGTTCTGCTCTTACATGTTAATACGGGGTGTTGTCATTTCGAGGTAGAAATTTATGGAGCCTCTTACCGGGAAGCTGTTTCAGCAGCCCAATTACCCAAACAAGGACCTCTGAGAGTATCTTGTGATACTGGCCTATCGTGTGAGGAGAGAGGGAGCTAACAAACGAACACGCCATGCTGACAATAATGCCAATTCTAGGTGTGTCTTTTGAATGTCCCACCAGGAAAGCTACAATGTCATCAGGGGTGAGAACGAACGGCCCCGGCTCGCTTTCGGAGAAGCCGCTGCGAAGAACGCTGCATATCAGCTCTGTCACTTCCGAACTTCCCTTGAATATGTTTTGAATCTCGACGATGATGCCTATAACTTGCTTCTGAAGCTCAACCAGTTTAGGCCTCTGTACCTTTTGCGGAGATATGGCCTCGAGATCAATGGAGAACTCAGGAGGGGACTGCAGACCCTTTCCCATGCTTGCTAGGCACCTCAGGGCCCTCAGAGCAACATGCAAGCCAATGTGCTCTTGAGGAGCGATATCAGGACAGGGCATCTCCATTTGATGCGGTAGTGCTTCATCATTGGTGATATTCACCAGAGTCATGGCTTTTTGCACATCGTCTTGTATGAAAGCAAGCAGCCCTGAACAAGCGGCATATCTTTCGTCGTCTTCTGGATTAGCTTGAGCAATGGACGCAAGAGCACCAACAATCTTCTCACGAGAAATGCAATCAAGTGACGCTGTAGCCACCAGCTTCTGATACTCGGCTAGTAGATTGTCCATTTCGGGATAGAGATGTAACCGACAAGATGAGCAGAGTCGGTGGATGGACTTGGATGCTGGCAAGGCCATTGAGTGATCCGACACCTCTTTGAACAGAAGACTGAGCGCGGTAGGAAGAAGGTGGGTGTTCCTTTCAAAGTATTCCGTGTACTGCTCGATCAGGGTGAGGCAAGTCTGCCTAACTCGGGCTGGTATGTTTTTCTGAGCACTTCGTAGTACCGAAAATAATGGTGACGAAAAGACAGCAGCGAGTGAGCTATCACAGCGCGGGTCTTCTTGACTGCAGTCTGCCAAACCTCCCAGGCAGAATATGGCCGACTCCAATTCCAGCCAGGAGGAGTTCGCCAAGGTGGATAGTATCAATGAGGAAAATGTCTCGACGAGTTTCGGTCCAATTAAGACGTAGACGGCCTGCAAAAAGTCCACCACGTCTTTTCTGGCATCGTTGAACCCAACGCGATCCACCGAATCCCATGAGTGGAATTCATCTGCTGGTGGATAGATGATCTTCTTCCATGCGTGCGACGTTGCCTGAAAGATGTATGGAATCATGATTGTGGTTAGTGAACTTGCCGAGGTTGATTCCATCTCCATATCTGACACGAATTCCGTAAAGGTCGACCAAAACTCAATGGCGGGAACAAAAATCTTGTTCTCAGCAACGGGGTAGCCATCGGCCGCAAGCAGGCCGCATAACCTAGACAGAATATTCCGGTTTTGGTCGTTGTCGTCTTGAATGAGGATTTGTATCCTAGCTTCGCCAAAAGCCAGAAGCACGTATCCGAGCTGCGTTGCTTCAAAATCTCCGTCGCCTTGGATTAGCTGGTCGTAAAGATTATGAAACCACGCCGTATCGAGGACGTTGGAAAGCGCCGTGTAGTGCTGCTCGGTGAGCAGAGAAGGCCAATTGAAGAGCACATCGATAAGTAGTTCTGCGGCTGCATTGTAATAGTCTTCTACCATCAACGCGTTGATGGAGCCTCCAATAAGGGGACGCAGAGAGTCGGCAATGTAACTGTTTCGTGCTGATGTTTTTTGAGCAAAGTTCACCCAGGACTAGAATACAAACATCCATTAGCTTCCCTGCATCGTTTGGTGCGCTGAACCAGACGTGCGGCCACCCACCTGAAGACACCTCAGCGCATCTTGTTTGACCTCCGGAGAAGTGCCATCTCGGTTCATGCACATGGTGATGAGCGTTACAGAATCCGAAGTGTTTGCGAGAACTGAGTCGTATAGCCCGACGCTGGTTCAGGTTAGTGACGCTTGATTATAGCTACCAAGAGAGAGGTGAGTTGCATACTTGCTCGCGGCGTTCAGGTCGATACGAGCAACATCTTCAAGAATGTTGCTGATCACCAAGATGGCCGCATGTAAATGGACTCCCGTAAGGCTTTCTGATATGACGTTAAAGTCCACAGATTCATCGATTGTGCCAGGCTGCCAGGCTCGATTCGATGCTAGGCTAACCAGAAGATGAAATATGTAGCGGCTGCAGAGCCGGTGGAAATACAGAAAGTAGGTGGACAAGGCAGACGAAAGCTTCCGCACGACAAGCGATCCCGTCTTTTGTTGCACGGCCCCTATGTACCATTCCAAGAGCGAGACGAGAAGCTCTGTGGCATCGCTATCGGTAAGAGACGCACTGGTCGAGGTCAGCCATAAAGGTTAGGCCACAACGGACCAAATAGCCAACCCACCTTTCGGTATTCAGCTTCACGATGATGGTGAGCGCGCCGAAAAACTTGACTTTCTCGTCCGGGCGCCCAAGCAGATGGTGGGCGAGCGACCATGCTTGTGGTGAACCTTGTAACCGCGACAACGTTGCCTGTGTTTTGGAAATCGTGCTGGGTGAAGCTGGTTCATAGAGAGAAAGAATCAGCTTTGTCACAATTAGCAGTGATGCTTTCAACGAATACCAACCTTGGCGGGAAGAGGGCTACGAGGACTGACCGATTCAACTTGCTCGATTTCAGAGGGGAGAAGCTCATCTTGCATCGTGACGGATTTCTGGCGAGGCCACACGGAGAAAAGGTCCACACGGTTCACCAGGCCACGATTGGGTAGCTAGCGGCGCGGAAGTATCATGGCACACGGGTTTCTGCGCAAAGATGGCCGAGATTGAATGATATCAACTGGCGCGAAGCTCCGAATCTTGCACGGCAAGCGATTTACCTCCTCGCTATCATAAGCTCCATCATCTAACGTCACATGCTGCCTGGTAAATATTTGCTACCCGGATAAGAAATGTTTACATAATCTGATTAAGCATCTTTTGCCCTGATTCAGATTAGCTGTTTTTGGATTATTATATATATTTTTCTTAAATATAGCTAGTATTTGTATTTGACCTTGGATTAAATATATTTTGCATTATGTAACAATTTGAATTTATTTTACCAAGAATAATGACTTTGAGTTATAACGTCATGTTTAATCTTATTGGTTTTATTTAATCATTTCCTTTCTTTTCTTTATTCTTGTAATTCTATATTCAGTATGTGGTCCCTGGCCTCTTGGTAGAGCACATTTCGTTAATTCTTATTTACACATGTTTGCTAGGCTGTAGTTTAATCTAGCGGGGTGCCCATGTGTGTGTGGACACTAAAATAGGAAAGACTCGCTTTCGTTTGTTGATTACAGCACGTTTACGGCAGCGACATCTCTTCCCGCTGCACCCACCATGTCGTCGATATCCGTAGTGGAATCTTCTGTTCTGCGGCCCTCGAATAACCTCCTCCACCAGCCTGGGGGGTCTAATGGCTTGGAACCGTTGTGCAGCGGGGGGTATACGTCGTTGAAGAAGTACCAAATGTGGCCAATGACGACACCCATAATCTCGTCCCTGGGAATCGTGCCGTGCATAAACAGGCTGAAGGCCATCAGCACCCACGGCAGGTACGGAGCCGTGAAGACGAGCAAGCCTAGGAAGCTCAGTCTGGTGTCGGGGTTACGGCGAGACCAGATGTAAACGAGGGTAGAGGAGAGAGGGTGCCCGAGGAATGGCATCGAAACCAGTGGTGACAGTACAATGAGGCTCGCCATGGCGTAGACAAGCAGCCATGAAAAGTATGCGGCCGATCTGCCCGATGACTCCTCGAGCAGCCGTGCGTAGCGTTGTAGGAAGTATATGTGAAAGAGTAGGTCGAGCGAAAACGGACCAAAGTAGAGGAACGTCGTCAACAGTCGCCAGTACTGCAAGTTGCGTCATCAGTTAGAGAATGCAAGGAATAGTAGTAAATGACACAGAGGCTCGACCAACCTGTGACTTGATAAAGACGGCTCTGAAGCTATAGAATAGCTGAAACGGCGTCACCATGTGGCACTGGACGAGGGCGCTTGTCAAGACAGTCGCTGCCGTCCACCATCGCGTGCACACGGGCATCTCCCAGAACCATGCTTCTAGTGGGAGGCGATCGCCGCCGATGACTTGATCCATGGGAAACGACGTGAATATTCGATGGCCGCAATCGATGTTGAGCTCGTCGGCGATGCGATTGCTGGATGCAAATCAAGAAGGGCTGAGGTGGCCTTTGACAGGCAACATAAGCCGGCTGTACATTAATTATTAAGTTACCTGGCATGCGATGTCATGTTGCACCATTGCCACATCTGTTAGCTGGGATAGAGGCAATTAGTAAGTTGCAGATCCACAGTTGATTAGCCAAATTGATGAGACCACCGTGTTAATATTCCTGCTGCACGTGCGCTGCGTTGCGCCTGTACATCCGGGTATTATTTGTGCCTCGTTGAAACTGCTTCATATCTGATGGTAAAACGATGAAATAAAACCGATAAGAACATTTATATTTATACCATATATATCGCTTCATATACTCAGAACAACAAATCATCTCTTGGTTCATCCTGCACATGGCATACTAAACGACCCTTGCTCGTGGAAGCATTCAACACCCATCCATTTATAGACAATTACTTTCCTAAAGCCGCCTAGCCGCCACTCCATGACTTATATCTGCCAAGATTGGTACAGCGTTATGCGGAGAAGGCAGTTTATACCAGGGATGGGGTCAAACTACCAGGTACCTCCTGGCAGGATTCCAGAACCTGATATTGCCACTGCTTGACCTTGAATAACCTCCAGGTGCCCTTTTTTTCATCAATGACTTGCCATACACCTTACCATGACCCTCCCCTCGTGTATCTGGCACGCTGGTTTTACTCTTCTTCTGCTATTAAGCGACCCTGTGCAGGCTAACTCCAAACCCGCTCCCCAGAGTGCGCCTGGCCAATGCGACGCCCGTACCATCAACTACATCACGCACGCGCTGCCGTCGCTATGCCTCAAGACATCATGGACGGACTCAATACCGGCTCCGACCAAGATTTCATTCACAGGCGACTACTATGACGCCGCCGAGCGTGTTACACAGCCCGCTGTGGAGGAGGAAGCTTCACCATCTGCAGCCACACAAAACGACACGTTGACCAAGACATCCGTCGGCGATACCTTTGCGACGCCCTTCATGTCGTTCGAGGACTGGAAGGAGATGAAGCTCAAGGAGACTGGACAAGACCCTCAAGACTTGCACCCTCGGAACTTGAGCGGGCGCCAGAAAGGCGACCGACCATCCCACGACGTCGAAGAGGGACTGGGAGCAGAAGAAGAAATATCCCTGTTTGATACTTACGGCGATGGAGAAGGGACTCGGACTGGAACCTACACGGACTCGACAAACTCGAATAAGGGCGACGATGATGAGGCTCCTGCGCCCACTACCAGTACCGGGATAGCAGCCACCCGCCGAAACGAAGACGCCGGACGAACCTGCAAGGAGCGCTTCTCATACTCTTCCTTCGACGCGGGCGCCACCGTGTTGAAAGCAGGTCCGCAAGCGAAAAACGCAAAAGCAATCCTGGTGGAAAACAAGGATTCTTACATGCTGCTCGAATGCGCTGCGCAAAACAAATATGTCATCGTCGAGCTTAGCGACGACATCCTCATCGACACAATCGTCATCGCCAATTTTGAATTCTTCTCCAGCATGGTTCGTCATTTCAGGGTCAGCGTGAGTGACCGATATCCTGTGAAAATGGAGAAGTGGAGAGAGATTGGAATATTCGAAGCCGCAAACTCTCGTGACATCCAGGCGTTCCTTGTACAGAACCCTCAGATCTGGGCGAAATACATAAGGCTTGAGTTCATTACACATTATGGAAACGAGTACTACTGCCCGGTTTCGTTACTGCGAGTACATGGCTCGAGAATGCTCGACTCTTGGAAAGATAGTGAGACGGGTCGAGAAGATGACGCTCATGAAGAGGAGGAGGAGGTTGAGGAGGAAGAGGTTCCTTCTGTTCTCGCTGCTACTGTTGTGCCACCACCCGCGGCAGCTGAAACCACTGTCGAGACCAGAAACGACGAGACGACTGTTCCAGCCCCCGTTAGAACCTCTCTGCCGCCATTAGACGAAGACCCCTTCTACCTTTTGACAGCAACATGCGCTGCGTCTCCAACGGTAGCAGCTGATGGAAAACCAGGGAATACAGGCTCCGCAACCGCTAGCGAGGGGGCCAAACTACAGAGTAAAGATGGGGTCTTGGAGTCAGATCCTGCATCTCCAGATTCTCCAAGATCAAATGCTACGCAAGCGCGTGATCCTTCTACTACACCGCCGTTGAAACAGACGGACCCTTCCAAACCGGCTGTCGAGAATGCCCAACAAGTCCCGGTAGAGCCTATAGACTCGTCCACTGGAACAGGCTCTGGGACAGGCTCTGGGACAGGAAAACCTCGCAGCACCTCAAGCGCCTCCGCCGCCACGCCAACCGTGCAGGGAAGCTTCTTCAACTCCATCACCAAGCGCCTGCAGCAGGTCGAGTCCAATCTCACCCTGTCTCTCAAATACGTCGAGGACCAGTCGCGGCTCATGCAGGACGCGCTGCAGAAAACAGAACAGAAGCAAGTATCCAGGCTCACCCGTTTCCTCGGCGATCTCAACAACACCGTTCTCGCCGAGATGCGCAACGTGCGCGAGCAGTACGAACAGATTTGGCAATCCACCGTCCTAGCTCTCGAAAGCCAGCGGGAGCAGTCCGAGCGTGACATTGTCGCCCTGAGCACAAGACTAAATCTGCTGGCCGACGAAGTTGTCTTTCAGAAGCGCATGGCCATCGTCCAGGCCATCCTCCTGCTCTCCTGTTTGTTCCTCGTCATCTTTTCTCGGGGCGTCCCCATTCCGTATCTTGCCGCCCTGCAGGAACAAGCCGCCGGGATTGCATACACTTCCCCGCCGCCGTATTCTGGCCACGGATCTCATGGTTTTTATAAACCTGATCCGGGCGTGAAAGTAGACGAACAGCCGTTGTCGAGCCATCTTCCAGTAGTCAGTGTCTCTTCATTTGAAGCTGCACCAAACGTACCGAGTAAACGAATGACCTTCTCCTCCCTGGAGACGACTGAATCCCACCAGCTGATTCGTGAAGCCGGCCAAAAAGAGCCTCCACGGCGGCATCCCTCTCTTGGAACACCAGGCTCTCCAAATGGTGACAGTTATCCAGACGTACACCACCTAGATCACGAGTCACGCTTTCATCCTCTCCGCCACCCAGCTCCAAACCATCTAAATACGCCCCGAAAGCCCCTTCCTTCTCTCCCTGAACATTTGGTATCGGCTCAGGACTCATAACATAAGGTACCAGGTAGATATTTCTAGTAATAGGTACCAGTTACTTGGTTGGCGGTTGATGCTCTCATGAGCACTTTGTTAGTCTAGTGCTGCTGAGATTTTAGATGTCAGCCTCATGGCAATGATATTAAGCGTTGTTATTTTCTCCTTCAACAAAATGTGTATTGAACTATGAACGGACTCTGTTCTCTGTCTGTCAAACTACGTGTTCTCATCTCACCACGTGAAATCATGGTTATCAACCGATAAATAGCAATTTGCGTTGTGCGTAACGAGAAAAAAAAGCGGGAAAAAACAATCATCACAAATGGAATCAGTAAACTTCAATGTCGCAAAATAGTCGAGAGTCCTTTGCCAATAAGGGGCAAGTTAGTTCGTCATAGCTTCACTCACTGGGTCGCGCTGCCGTAAAGATGCTGAATGGCCGTCTCATAGTCGTACTCCTCAAGGGCTGCAAGACGAGTACCTCGGTCATATTGGGATCGCCGGCGGCGTTGCTCATCACGGAAATGCTGTCCAGCATTGGGCGTGAAAAGTCCTGGAAGGAGTCAGTTTAAAATACCTTGATACAGGCACAGGCGTGTAACTCACCAACATGCTCAGCGTTTTCGCAGCTTCGCTTCATCTTTGACTGGTTGTCAGGTTCGGGAAACGGCTCTTCCTGTCCGGCAAGGTCTGGCATTGGTCCATTAGAGGTATAATAAAGCTAGACTTTGTTAGCTATCATCCCACACAGTGATATTCCAGAGAAAGTCTCGGCAAAAGCTTACCTTGGGGCGGTAGTGCGGAGCCTCCAGCATCACAGAACTGTTTCGAAACTTCTGCACCAAGCAGTCCTTTCCCTGGATAGCTGTACGATTTGTGTCAGCATAACGGGTCACAAGACACTGCTGAGGCCGACTTACTGGCATATGAGATCTCTGCCACCTTGTCGCTTTTGAAGCAGTTCCTATATCAAGTGTCAATGTGCTAGGGAATCAGTAAAATACCAGTGAGGAAGCATACCAGCGTTGGTTTCCGCGAGCATTGACAAACTGGGTGAATGAAGTCAGTACCAGCCCCCACAAAGTACACTCATTGTATTCAAATTGTACTGACATCGATTATATCCAGAGGCTGCAACCAGAAGTTAGTGAATGGTAGAGTCGAATGGGGGAGATGGGACTCACGTCTACAAAGTTAATGAATGCATATCCGACGCTGCTCACGATTGTCAGCACTTGTAAAGCTCGCATGAACCAAAGTCACAATAACTCACTTGCAGTCGTTGGCAAAATCGATGCGAAGGTACATAAAATCGTACTTTCCCCAGCTAGACTCATCAATGATTCTTTTAAGCATGGCTTGGTCTACCTTGTTGGGGATATTACGAAGCATAATCTGCAAGAAAGAAGTCAGCTAGATTTCCGATGTATATGCTGTATGAACTTACCGTAGTGCGGACATCGATGCCATCGCGGATACGATTGATGTCAACGTGGTTATGATGAGTTGTAGTGCTATGATAGGTGGAACGGCTAATTCTCATAGCATTCTGTCGGCGAGCATCGGCTCGCTCAGCAGCACCCGAAAAGGTCCTCGAAGGACTGTAGCTGTTGTGGGCCGTGAGAGCCGGAGAGGGTGGCGTCTGATACAGAGTTCCGAAGATGGGATACTGCGGAGCAAATGGGGTCAATGGGCTCCCCGAGCCTGTCTGCGCCGCCGGGACGAAGGAGTCCAGCATATACGGCACAGCCGGGGTGAATGGTGCTTGGAACATGAAGGGGTACATGGCAATAGGTGCGTTATAGTGTGGATCACCCTGACCGGCTTGAGAGGAGTTGGAGCTCACAGAACCAAACCGTTGGTCTGAATCATCTGGCCTTTTGCTGACAGCCATCTCCTCTACAGCTTCGGTGAGCGCGGCAGCAGAGAAGGCATCGGCGGTGTATGCTGATGCGAAGAGCTGAATACCCTAAGTAGTTTCAAACATTAATATGAATGCTCGTTGCAAGGTCAAGGACAATGACAAACCTCTGTGGAGATACCGCCGCTACACGCTTGTATGACGGGAAAGGCGGCAGTGGTGTCACAAAACTCAGCAACAGCTCTGAAAGAGCCGTTTGGGAAAGTAGACTGCCTGACAAAAGCAAACAGGCGGCCGTGCGATTGCAAGAATCGATGAGCCACTCCCATAGTTTGGACTGGATCAACCATAGCTCCTGGAGGAACCACAACAAAGACCATAATCTGACCTGTGTGAGAGATGCCGGCTGCATAGTTAGCAAATCTATCCAACCGAATCGGATGATAGGGTCCTGACATACCTGCACTCTGTCCCATCTCCATGTGGGTGCCCTGGGACTGGGCAATGTTGCGTGTCGGATTGGCAAAGGCAACTTTCCAGTCTTTATCAGCTTGATGGAGATTCGTCTGAGAGGCACAAGCATCTCTGATGTCTGTAAAGTATACAAAGACACCGCTGCTGTGAGCCTTGAAGCTTCTCGCCCCGTAAGTGGGATTGCCATCTTTTCCTAGATCCTGAACACAAATAGCATTGTCAGTATTCGCCAAGTGAATGAGGAGTTGTTCGCATACTCACCATTAGAAGAGCCTCTACTTCATGCGCAGATACCTGAACCGGCGACGAGATGACAAGGATCCTTGAGAGTCCCATGTCGGTGCTCAAGGCAGCGGAAATGGGGCCCTCTCCATTGGGCAGTCGCACGTAGGTATTGCCGACAAAAGGGCTAAATGCCGATGCCGTGGGCGACAACCTGGTGCCAACACCCTGGATGGAGGTGATGAAGGGATCCTTGTCCAGGTGGGAAACGGTACCGCGAAAGCCACCGGCGGGAAGCCTTGCTGGCGACGTGGCGACAGCAGCCGAACGGGCAAAGCTCTTGAGCAGAGTGGACGACTTTGAGCCGTCATCCGGGGTCATCGAGGTCAATCGAGTGTCAGGCGTTCCCTTGAAGGAATCGGCTCCTCCGCTCGACGACCGAGGAGACGACGGATTGTCGACCTGATGCGCCATTGCAGAGAGTTTCCAAACCAATGCGTGATGATGGCTGCAGATGAGAGATGAGGCCTGGGAGTGAAGTAAGCTTGTGTGTCCTGAATGACGGAAATGGGAGAAGTAAGTAGCTGTGAGTGCTGTGATGCTTCTCCGCCTGACGGAGTGTGCAGCAGTGAAGAGAAAAATGCAGCGTGCGCGCTGTGGAGGAGAAAGTGAAAGTGATAACTTGCTCACGAGTGAGGAGCTCGTGAGATGACCTGCACAAGTTGGGTCGAAACGACGCGCCTGGGCAGTTGCTGCCAAATATGCAGAAGGGAAAATTTCGCGAGCTGTTGCCCTACTTTCCCCGTGCTCTTGCCCTGCCTTCCATCGCGCTGGGCTTTAGGGAAAGGGGCAGCTCGCCCAGAGAGGAAGCAACCGGTTGCCATCTGGCAGCACTGCCGTGTCTCCTGCTCCTGCCTTGCAGCCACCGTGAAAAAGATCGTCATTTCAGTCCATAACAGGCGATTTGGTGCTCGGCATACCGGCTTATAGGGGACGCCAGGACGATGCAGCTGCGCAACTGCCCCTATCGGAAGAGAGATCAAAGCCTGAACTGCCACCTGCCATTACCTATAGCATCCAATCTTGGGAAGGGAAATGCCGTGCCTCCGTTGGGATGTACCTATTCGTAGTAGAAGCTGTCTCATCAGGTACCTGCCACATGGTGGCTTGGAAGGAGTTGCATGGTCAAACGACAAGAGAATCAACAAGAGGGTACCTGTCGTGTTCGGCATGAACGGCAACGAACGCTTGCAGCGCTTTGATTTTGATAACTCATTAGGATCTGGTGCGCCATCGCCCGCAATTAATATAACACTATCCCAGGCTCCCTCAATACTCATAAATACTACAAGACTCCATGCTTGCTTTCCTGTGAACCATACTATAGTAGGTATAAACATTTCCGTTCCTTTCCATGTGCGCCAGTGATATCTCATGTAACGAAATCCCTTTTTATCGGTGATGACAGTTGTTGGGTGAAAATTGGGTGAAACGATGGTATTCTTCTCGGATGCCGCCGCAAAATTTGGTGAATCGAATCGAAGAGCGCAGAATGACGACTGAGTTGAGTACTGGACCCTAGGCTTGTGCTCTCCTTCGTCGGCCTCTGTTTGGACCGTCTGGACGTTGCGCTAATACATCCCTCAGCAGGGGGTCGTCCTTGTTTTTATCAATATGATGAACGCGAACGTGTCTGCAATGGGCGAAAAGTCAATATTGGTTGATCCTTTGTCATCAGTATCCCCTCCCCATATGGAAGCTTAGGGCACTGGAGGGGTTTGCGCCCGCTTTGATTGATGGATGGCAGGGCATGGAAACTCGAACTTGTGTGTGTGTGCGCGCGCGGGAACCTTACCTCTGGAGATTGTCCGGCCGGGGATATTTGTGTTCTCTGTCTGCGCAAAAGGGGCAGACATATCCGGGAGAGTCGTGGACCAGACCATGCCGAATCATCTCATTCTTCCGTTTGAATCCCTTTCCCCCTTCAGCACGAGGACAGCCTTGCACGGGGCAGTAGTGAGGACGGACTGAAGAATGCACATTAGCGTGAGAATTGAGAAGATATTGAGTTTGGAACGGCGGAGCAGTGCACCCGGGATATGTGCAGCTGTAGCTCCCAACCTGGGGGTTAGTTATTCCGTCGATGCTCATGCGATCCGCTACGGAGGCTATGTTGGTGTAGCCCGGTTGGTGGGTGTTGCTGGAGGCGCTGTTGTTTGGATACTCGGCGGGAGAGCGATGCATTGATCCATTGGTCGCGAAGTTGTCGGGGCTGGAGGCGGGAAGGGAGTTGGGAGATGGGAAGCTGCGTTGATACGACTCGCTGGGAGAAATTGGATGCGACGCACGACTGCCGGTTGACATTGACGAGAAGCGTGGGACACCTACGGTAGGGGAGCGAGAAAAGGTTCGCGCATCGCCGGTGTGACGTCCTGGCAAGTCTCTGTTGTCGTTTGGCGTTGGCATGTCCGTCGGGAGGTTGTTGATATCGCCCAGCGTGGTTCGTATTGAAGGCAGGCTCGGGCCGTTCACGCCATCATACTTGGGAGAGTCTATTTGCAAAGGGGGCAACGGCGACAACAGGCTGAGATGCACACCCAGGAGCGGGCTCTTGACTTCGCGTTTGGGGCTGGACACGGCATCGTCATGAATGGAGAGCTGGTAAGTAGAGGCTGACAGATCAACACTGGGCTTATCTTCCCCGGAGAGGTGGCCACCCGCAGCTAAAGCATCGGCGGCAACGGCCCGCAGGGCCGTAGCGGCGCCATCCGGCCGCTGGATAATGTCGGCTTCCGGGAGGTTGGGGTTGGCGTCTCGCGATGGACTCTTTTGCGAGGCATCATCTTCACCATCGGAGAACTCAAAGGAGCCCTCGTCTGCGCCAGGCAATGCCTGGTGGCTAGCAGCTTGAGCTATCTCGGGGTGACTGCCGCCGCCGAGGTAGGCGACAAGCACAGCATCACCAGAGACGGGCCGGATCTTTGGGCGATTAGACTTGGGAAATCCGTCGAGAAGAGGAGGGCTGAAACTGACTTGAGCGCTTGGTATTTCCGGAGGAGGGCTCTCGGTGAGTTCGAGCTTGGGATGCACTGCTTTCATCTGAGGAGTGCCTGGTGAAAGAACCTCATCTGGATCATAGGTGACGGAGTCTAGCTGCATCGAGCGTTCCTGGCATTGACCTTGGTGCGTGCTTTGTCGGTGCGGAGCCGTGTTCATAGTTCAGTTGTCCAAGAAGTCATCGGTCAGCTCTCCATGGCACCCTTGGGCATGCGGGGGCTATGGTAACGTGGTGGTGTGGACGCGAGACACTCTTTTGCGCTGAGCTGACGGGATCGGGACACACGAAGCCCTGCCGCTCCTTTTTTTTTTCCCTCTCTCACACCCACTCTCGTCTTTTTTCCCTCTCTCCTTTCCCTCTTCTCCTTCTCTTGTGTTCCCTTGGTTTCGTCTCTTCTCTCTTTCTTTTTAAAGCAGCCCGCTTGGCTAGAACGACGCGAGTCCAGAGCTGGGGCAGATTGGATGGGGACCGTAAAGTCCCTCTATTGTGTCTCTACGGATCCTTTGTCTCCCGGATATCCTCCCAGCCGTCCCCCTGTGATGGGAATTGCTACCCCCCGCGCCAGCTTATGTATGCGCGCGTTGTGCTTTTGCGCAGGCACGTGAACCTGGCCGGGTATCTTTCTAGACACCAAGCGTGCCTTGATTCAAAGCTACCAGGAGAGGGCGGTTGACTTGTTACGGCAAAGTGAGGCGAGAGGACGCCGAAAAGGCGGAGGAGGGACAATGCGATGCAAGAAATCAATATCAGACAGCCGAAACGACATGCGAAAACGATACGCGAAAGGGGGCCTCGCTCGAGCTGGATCGAATCAAGGGGATAGCAGCGAGCTGTTACTGTAGATGGGCAAAATCTCAGCCGAGAGTTGGACGATGGCGGGGGATGGGCAATTAGGCGGCAAAGTGGTTTTAGCGCATACCAAGAGAGCGAGAGGCCGCATTTGCAGGCAAAAGCAAAGCAACAGACGCAGGTCCGTGATGGCGCGAGCGATTGTCGACACGCTAACCGCCCCGAGAGCAAGTTATGAGAGGGATGTGGTCAGTCAATCCAAGGCGAGCGCGTCGCTACGTGCAGAGCAGAGCAAGGCAAGGCAAGGCAAAGCAGTGCCAAACGGACGAGGCACAAGGCAAGGAGTGAGAGGGGGGAAAGCAGCAGCTGTATGTCGTGGGATGGAGTCCATGGCACAGCTGAGTATCGACGGTGATAGGCCGTGGAGGCAGCGGCTGCGCCATTGGTACGACTGGACGAAGATGCGGACCCCCAGGCGGCACAGCACAGAGAGGAAGAGTCCAGTGTCGAGCAGCTTGCCGTCAGCCCAAGGCCAAGGGTATGGATTTCTGTATGTACAGCCACAGCCACGATGATACTACCGCGCTTGTGTGCATTGACGACCTGACCCAAACGGTCATAGTGCAACTGTCGAGGCATGCCGTTTTGCTGTGCTGTGATAAGGTGAGTGGACTTTTTGCTTCTGTGCCTATATTACCTTGATGGGCGCCAGTGTCAAGGATGCATTTGCCTGGTGCAATTAATTAATTTACCTAGCACACACGCCAGACGGCGGCAGAATGAACGTGGCTTTTTGCTTGGCGTGCCATATCCATGTGATGTAAGTATGAAGAAGATTGGAAGAGAAAAAAAAAAGAAAAAGGAAAAAAAGAATAATTAAAAAATAAAATAAAATAATAAAATCAAAATTGACATGTACACAACCCACAACCACAACCAACCAATGCACCAGACTACCATGTATAAAGGAAAGATAGCCAATCCATCTCCATACAAACAGCACATCTTCCCATCACTACAGCTCGCACGCTTCCCCGTCGCCTTATATTGTTAGCCGTCTCGACCTCGGCTAAAATGCCGCGCCGACCCACGCCGGTACCTTACCGAGTCGCGACTCCAGGAAATCCAGCAGCCGAGGTCTATCTAATCGTGCAGCCTGAACCGGAGTGACATGATCGAGACTAAGAACTGCCACCGGAACGAGTAGATCTAAATCTTCTGCTAGTCTCTTGTATATTTCCAATCTTCTCTCCGTAAACATCCCTTGGGCATCTTGCATTTTTTCCTTCTTCTCTCTCCATTGCATTGTTTCAAAAGTAGGTCATAGAATCATCCATTGCATGTGTAAGTAGCACCAAGCAAGTAAGCACTTGCTCCAAGTCTAAACCAACCTATTTTTTTTACTCCTTCACAATACAATGGCTCAATCCAAGCCTGCCATCTCGCCCTGGGGCGGCGCTGTCGCCGGCGCAACCGGAGCCGTCATAGCAAACGCCCTGGTATATCCTCTCGACATGTAAGTTTTTGCTTTTCCCCGTCCGCGGTCAAACTACTCGTTGCTGATTCGTTTTACGACGACCAGCGTCAAGACGCGCCTGCAGGTCCAGGTGCGCTCCACCGACAAGTCCGACAGCGACGGCGATTCGGTACACTACACCTCGACCTGGGATGCCATCTCACGGATCGTCGCGGATGAGGGCATCCAGGGCCTCTACGCCGGCATGAACGGCTCCCTCGTGGGCGTTGCCTCCACCAACTTTGCCTACTTCTACTGGTACACCGTCGCCAGGACGCTCTACACAAAGTCGGCCGGCCCCTCCGCGGCGCCCTCCACCGCCATCGAGCTCTCCCTAGGTGCCGTTGCGGGTGCTTTGGCACAGCTGTTTACGATCCCCGTGGCCGTTGTGACGACTCGCCAGCAGACCGCTGCCAAGGCGGACAGAAAGGGCCTTCTCGCCACGGCCCAGGAGGTCATCGAGGGACCGGATGGCGTCAGCGGGCTTTGGAGGGGCCTCAAGGCCAGTCTCGTTCTCGTCGTCAACCCAGCCATCACATACGGTGCTTACGAGCGGCTCAAAGGCATCCTCTTCCCGGGGAAGAGCAAGCTGAAGCCTTGGGAGGCTTTCCGTAAGTCATCTATCTAGACATCAAAACACATTTGCCGCGTCTAACAATCCATAGTCCTGGGTGCCATGTCGAAAGCTCTGGCAACGATATGTACCCAGCCCCTGATCGTCGCCAAGGTGGGCCTGCAGTCGAAACCGCCTCCGGAGAGAAAGGGAAAGCCGTTCAAGAGCTTCATCGAGGTCATGCGGTTCATCATCGAGCGCGAAGGTGTCCTTGGCCTCTTCAAGGGAATGGGCCCCCAGATTCTCAAGGGCCTCCTTGTCCAGGGCATTTTGATGATGACAAAAGAAAAGTAAGACCGTTCCAAGTTCTGTCAATGGTTCTAGACCGTATGGCTAATACTTTTGTCTACAGGGTGGAATTACTCTACGTGTTACTGTTGAGATACTTGAAGTCCCTCAGCCTATCCAGGGCGCGGAGCGCCATTGCAGCGTCGACAGCCACAGCCGACATTGCAAAGAATGCCGCGCAAATCACGCCCTTGGTGAAGAGCTGATCCAGTGGTGTTTGCATAAAGGTAATCTGATTTTTGCTTTTTTTTTTTTTTGTATAACTCAACGCTATTTCTATTATATGGCTATAGATACTATAGTACTGTACATGTACACGCTTCATGGCTGTCCTAATCAATGGATATGTATCCCAAATTTCTAACACAGCTATTCTAGTGATAGCTCTGAGTGCACAGGTTCCGAAATCAAAAAAAAAAAACATGTGACGGTTAGACTCCCCAGTCGCCAATTTGGATGGGAGAGTCGCTAAAGACGTCCCCGCAAAGCTCCTGGATCGCTCGGTGTCCCCATAGACTCTCGATGACGAGATATCTCGGTCCGTGACTTGGATTCGTCGGCTCAATGTCGAATTCGGGAGTCTGAATGATGGCCCCAGAGTCTTCCAACCCTCCCCTGGACTCCGCTAGGATCCGTGGCTCCGACTCTGAGGCATCGACAACCGAGATACGGATCATGACAGCTGGCAAGGAGCGTGTGTCGTGATACGGAGCCTCCGACAGAGGAGGCAGACTTCGAATAGATACAACAGCCCGAGTTACCCATGAAGCGCTGATGGGGACCCTCCAGCGTTGTCCTTCTCCTCCCAAAGTGAATGGTGATATAGGTGTTCGTAGTTTTCCTGCTGTATTAGCCGGGATAGGTTCTAGAGTAATTGGCGTTATGGATCCGATCCGTAGTGTAAAGTCGGCCGTCTGCTGCGCTTCAAAGGTTGAGCAAACCAGAGTGTAATCTCCGGCTTCAAGCATATCCAGTTCAGCGATGGCACAGCCTCGACGATACTCTCCCGATGAAACAACTAGGTCCTTCGTTTTGACGGTATTTGCACGCTTTCCTCGCGCCCAGAGCAAATCAACATGGACGTGAACATCTCGGTTACCTGTAGATAACAGGGTGGATATGGGGGTGGCGCGAGGAACCGACAGCTTGTACTGAGGATTCAGAAAATAAGTCGTGCATGATGAATTCCCCCCAGCCGTCCGTCTATTCCAGCAACCGCTTTGTTCTGTAAAGTGCGTCATCTTCTCTTCAGCCTCTTTGACGTGTACTGGCCCATTTGAGAAGATGAAAAACGAGAAAGTGTAGCTGGGCAAAGGCAGTGCCTGCTGGTCAATGACGACAGTGTATGCCTTGTTGGCCCTGCTCTCAATCCGCGCCAGCGTCTGGGGAGAGTCAACATAAGGCCCACAGTATGTCGCTCCGTCGCTGAGCTGGACTCTTTTGCCTTGATGATCAAACACTAGAATGCTCATGTAGCCCAGCTGACTAGCCACGGCAGCTAGAGAGCCAGACTTGTTGCGCGCAATTTCGAGCTCAGGATCTGCAAAATGGCGGCTCAATAAGATCCATACCGTCCCCCCTGTAGGCGAGATGATGGAGAACTGCGGGTTTCGCACCAACGACGCCGCAAAGTCTTTGGTAGGGATGTCCCAAGCAAAATGGCGCTCTTGGCGATGGGAAAACAAGGCTGGGTTCCAGTTGAGATACATGGAATCGAAATGCTGCGCTATGTCCTCAATAGCCAGCCAGATGGTGCCCGCAGAGGGCGAATCAGCATCCTCATCGCTCGCCTCAGACGATGAAGAGTCAAACTTGGTCCCTACGGAGCCGTGGATGGCGGACCACCCTTTTCCTGTCCACGTCTGACCGTGTGACCAAGGATTCTTCACTAGGAATTTGCGGTTTGATGAATCGAGATCCTGCACAGCATAATCATGCTCCCCAACGAGGCCCATTATATCTTCCTCTTCTGTAGAGACGTGGCCTGTACCCAGCGTAATGACAACGTCGCCCATGTCGTAAGCCGTCTTGACCCGATTCCATGCCTCGTCTATGTCAAAGTCCTCCCTGTAAGGTATCATGTGAATAATCTTCTCTCTCCGAGTCTGGAGACGCGAACCCATACCTTTGGAGGAATAATTGCTCGGGTATCCACCCCGTGAGGACCCAAAGATCAGTCCCTGAATTGCTGCCGGGAAAATCATAGCCACCCCGTACTTTGAGGTAGGCTTTCTCGAGCAAAGCTGGCCATATCAACCGAGGATTATGTCGATTGATGACAAAGAGGGCTCGATCTGTGCCCGAAGACGGCAACCTGTCATCTATGACGACTCGTCGAGCACAGCCGTTGAAATTCAGCCGAAATATGTACTTTCCCGAAGGAGAGAGTTTGGGCTGGCCTCTTTCGTGGTCGAATGGGTGCATAATCTTGGAGAGAACCTGGAAGCACCGCCGTTAGGTATAAGTTTGGCTGTCATGGCATGCCCAGGTTACATACTGCGTGTTTTCCAGTCCAGATCCTCGCGGCGGCAGAAAGACTAGCGACGACCGAGCAGTCAGTAGTTATATCTTGCGCCAAGTCGAAGCGCGTGCCTTGGGTCATAAGAATGCCATCTTGGCCGGCAGAGAAGGGGCCGAATAGTTCGTGCGGTCTTCGCCAAGCCGAGAAGTTGGCTATTTGGGTTTCGGAAAGCGGGAATACGGTGTCATCACTGGTCATTTCGTTAGATTAGCATTGATTGTTACCAACTTTTGAACAACCACAACGCCGAGGAGACGTAGAAGCATGGGACGACTCACACAAATGGCTTCGGGTCATCTCCAAGCTGGAATTGTGCGTCTGAAGGATCTTCACCCCAGGGGGGATAGTAGCTTCCGTGAAGCCGTGAAGCGCCCTGCAAGATATTGAAGCCATCCGCATGTGGTGATGCCGACGGCGTTGTCAGCTGGCTCTTGAGCCGTTCGGCGAGTGCGATGAGCTGTTTGCATTTGCGGCGGCGTCGAGATGCTTCCTCTTTACCGATTCCCTTCTCTGCGGCTGCTCGCATGTACAGCTCGGCCGCTTGTATGGCATAGTCCAAGGCATTTTGGCCAGTCGATGTCGCGAGTAGAGACTCTACGTCCTGAGGGGGAGAAATGCATCGTCAGCGGCAATCTTGCAAATACTTAAGAGAGCAAAGCAAAGCTTACTTTTGCCCTCCTCTCCATGCCTTAGGGAAATGGCATCATGGCATCACGGAGCTCTATTGTTAGTGCCGTAGCAGTGACAAGCTGGAGATGTGCTGCTTAAGTGGGTTTAAAAACAACATGCACCTAACGGATATACTTGCATCATAGGTCCAGTGTCCTGGCGATCCCACTGTATGCCACGCCCCCATATTAGCTAACTTATTACTAATAACTGCTGGTGACAATTGTTTGAATCCCTTGTGCCATCAGTAGCCGAGAGTACAAGGACGATACTTGCATGAGTGTTACGATACAGAGAAACAATCAGCTTCAATTAGGTTAAGCCTTGGTAAATATCATATCATTTGCTCTATGGGGGTATTGTTCTAAAACAGCTCGTCAATTTCGTCCCTAAAGTCTGCATGAAGCTGCGACAAGACATAAAAAGGCTTTGTTTGTCGTACTGAGCTCTTTGCCAGCTCCATACGACCGACTGTGGTCTCGCAGCTCTTGTCATTAGAATTGCTAATTGTCACGGCTTGGAGGCCTGAGATTCTCATTTGCTTCTTCTTCTTCTTCACAGCAATTGTTCCTACTTCCCGCTTTCTACGACACGTAATGATTCGCCGCGAGTCTCTCCTCTGAGAAGTTCCCAAGCTCAATTCCTCATCCGAGTCCCAGCAAATCTCGGTTTCACCATCATTCTGCTTTGCCAATTTAACTGATTCATCATCATCTCGGTCAATGGTCCGCTTGGGGCTGGGCAGCACCCATTCACTAATCCCCTCTTCCCATCGCCATCCCGAGAAGATGGTGCTGAACTTTGCATTGGTAGATGCGGTAGCAGGCAGGCTCTCGGCAAAGGTTAGATCGCGAAGATCCTCAGTTTTCTGCGCCAGCATAAATGCAACGTCCTTCTGGAGTCCGTGGCCCAACCAGTCGGGCAGTTTTCGGCGGCTCAAGCTAGAAAAGACATCGGAGAGGATTTCCTGACTTGAAGCCGCGCTGCTGCGCCGGCGGCATTGGATGACGGTGCATAGAAGAACAACTGTATGCTGGTATTGTGTACCATTGTTCGTATTGGCGTCGATTTTGTGAGCCATGTTTTCAAACTCCTCGGCAACTCGTCTTTTATAAGTCGGGCTTGCCAAGTCTGAGTTTACCACTGCAAGGTGGCGTGCAAAAATGAGCAGAAAAGAGGCATTGTCTGGAGGGCTCTTGCGGCTCCTATACCGCGCAATAAGTGAGATGCTGCATTCAAGCACATAGACTAGCCGTCTCCACGCTGCTCTTCTTTGCTCCTGCTCTCCAGGTATAATTTGCGCCTCCAAGGTTAATGCTGCGACCGTCAAACCAGCCGCAACGCGGATGAGGGCTTGTTCGATGGCATAGCAGTCAGTTTCTTTCGGGCGACGGCCTCGGGCGAGAGACCATATAGCTATACACATGAATTCCACAATATGTGGTTTCGCATTTCCAGAAGTTAGGCCTTCGAGGCTAGAAATCCAGAAACTAGAAAAGGGTCGTGTAGAAAGCCAAGATGACGAGAGCAACCCTTTGTTGATCAAGGTAGAGACACACTCAAAAATGGGACCGGGTATTTTCTTTCCTTTATACGGACCCAACAATGCCCAGAGCGATGAAAAATCCTTGATCTCGTTGAGATTAATGGTCCCAGCTCGAAGCTTGGAAATTTGACGCCTATTTATGGAGGCTACCAGCTGAGCAGCCTCTTGATTCCCGTTAAGATGAATGCAGAGTCGTACGAGGATATTGCAGAATTCCGGTCGAAGGAGTCCCTCCAAGATGGCATTGGATAGGAGATATACAGCCTGGGAACGAACTACAAGCCGTAAGGGACGCCATCCACAACTACTTGATCCCAATGCTTCCAACTGATCAAATATATCCGAAGCTGCATCAGACATGTCCCATACTGATTCAACTCCGCTCTCTTTCAATTGTTGCCGGTCCCATGCGTCTATGTCTGCAATGCATGCTGGGACTTTGCGTAAACACATAGCAAGTAGTGATTTGCCACGAGCATGCTTTACTTGGAGGGCCGTTGAGTGTAATAATCGATTCAGCCAATGAAATATTGCTTCGTAGATGCGGTATAGATCGCTTGGAACATGTCGTCGGATAGAATTCAACTCATCGACCAGTTCAGATGGAAGAGAGTCCAGTAAACCGTATTCGATATCGATATTCTTCGCCGGCGTGTCGATATGGTCCCGGATCTTGCGCCAAACAGGAGTGCGGAAGTCGACGAGCTCGGATGTCGGAGACAAGTTGCCCAGTTTCATCGCCCCAAGGGTACGCACTGATCGTCGAGGAGTTGTAGCTGGTTTGTCTGCCGTGGACGCCGCTTTCTTTGGCCTTTGGCCATACGTAGAGCGGACACGCTTTGCTGTCGACTCTTGTCCATCATCTGAAGCGCGCTTGGATCCAGCAGAGGGCGCAGACCGATTCTCTGACATTAATCGTCGAAGGCAAGCCAATCGAGACTGGAGCTGTCGAAGAAGGCGTTGACATCGTGCGGCAGTCCAGAGCTGTGAACTGTCCGACTCTAGACCCCTCAGGCCAACCGACAATCGCGATTTCGTAGCATGGCGTTGAGAGGACGGTGCAGGTCTCGCGGCCTGCGCCAGCGAATCCATAAAGCAATATTATCAGGAGCAACCAAAAAGAAGATGGAAAAGATGTTAATATTTATAGATGAAAAATAAAAAGAAGAAAAAGAAAAAGAAAAAGAAAAAGAAAAAGAAAAACGAAGCAATCGATCGCCTAATAGAATAGCATCATGGACGTGTTTGTGTAGTGATGATTGTTTGATTGTGTACCAAAAAGAGCAGAGGCACAGGCGTCTGTTTACTTTGTTCCATTTCCGCTCTAGCCCACGGCTAAGACCAGCTAGGGTCCATAACTTGTGGGGTACTAACCGCACCGCCATGATTTTCGTAGCCGAATCAAGTACTGCCCATGTACCCCGCAGCTCCGAATTGCCGGACCACGGTCCAAAAACTTTTTTCTTTTTCTTCCGGTGCCGTCCTGCTGGTGACTGACTCTTTTGCAAACCAATTCCTCAAGACGTCCCAGTCATTTCCGCTCAAGATTTAAATGACTGGTCTCTTTATTTGCTCTCCAGTATCTCGTCCTTAACCGTCCCGCTTTCTCAATTCCCCCCCTTGGATGACAATGGCGGCCGAAGCACAAGCTGCGTCTTCCTCTCCAGGTAAAGAGGTTCCGTGTATAAAGTCAACTATAGTTCGACAAGCCAACTAACCACCGACACCCCCCCTGTAGCTAATGCTGTCGACGAGTCTCATGACAACGCTATGTCTGCTCCCGAGAACGCTGTGATTGAAGGGGAGGCGGAGGCGGAGGTCGATCCCGCGGCCGAAGGTAATGATGATCTCTGCGGCCAATGGCGGGTTATAAGTTGCTCGAGTTCTAACATTGCTCATGTATAGCTGTGATTAACATCACGATTGTCCTTCCCGATCCCGAGGCCGAAAAGATGCAGATTATGGTGGGCATATAACCAAGGCTTCATACCATTGCTCACTTCCCATTAATACAGCTTCTAGGTATCAACCCAAGAGCAAGTTCACGAAATTCGACAGTCCATCATCGACCTGCCACAGGCTTTTCAGTACACATGCTTCCACCTCGAGTTCCAAGGCCAGAAAATCAATGACTTCATCCCTTTGGCCGAGATTCCCGACCTTGGCACTGAGCCGGAATTTCGCCTGGTGCCGGACCCATATACCGAGAAAGAAGCTCGCATCCACCTGGTCAGGATTCGAGAGCTGATCGGTGCCGCGGGCAATCGTTCCGATGCCGCACAGGGTATTCTTCCCGGACTGTCGCTGTACGAGTCTGTGACCAAGAATCTGGCGGCCCAGACCGAGGGTAGCGAAGACCAGCCCCTTGCCAAGGACTATGATTTTCAGGCCACTCCCTCCATCACCACCCTCATCCCTGAGCCCATTGAGCCGGCACCCAAGACGGTCAAGATGGTAGCTCTCTCATCATGGAACCCTCCGCCTTGCCACCTGCAACAGCGTGGACACTTGCTCTACATTGTTGTAACCACCAACGAAGGCGAGCAGTTCCAAGTCACTGCTCACGTGTCAGGCTTCTTTGTCAACAAATCCTCCAATGCCAAGTTCGACCCCTTCCCACGACCTGCACCCAAGGGCCAGTCATCGCACTCCCTGTTGAAGCTTATCGAGCTGCTTTCGCCCTCCTTCGCCGCCACTTTCAAAAGCCTCCAGGACCATAACGGCCAAAGGGACCCGTTGGCCACCTTCCAAATCACCAACGCCATCCCTAACTCGCCCTGGGCTCTGCCGTCTCCCAGCTCCACCCTCTGCACACATTCGCCTGATATCACGAGGCCTCAGGAGACATATCTGCTGGCCGGCGTTGATAACACCGACACATTGCGTGACTGGAACGAGGAGTTCCAATCGGCAAAGGAATTACCGAAGGAGTCCGTACAAGACCGGGTATTCCGTGAGCGCTTGACATCAAAGCTCTTCGCAGACTACAACGACGCTGCCGTAAAGGGTGCAGTGTTGATTGCCCATGGAGAGATTGCGCCTCTAAACCCAACAGAGACCAGGGATGCGCAGATTTTCGTCTACAACAACATTTTCTATTCTTTCGGAGCAGACGGCGTTGGCACCTTTACCTCTGAAGGAGGCGACGAGGCCGCTCGTGTCGCCACTGGAAAGGATGTTGCAGGTGTGCAGCTGGTCAACCAGCTGGATATTGATGGCCTGTTCACGCCTGCCACTGTGGTTGTCGACTACCTGGGTAAGCGCATCGTTGGTCAGAGCATTGTTCCGGGCATCTTCAAGCAGCGTGAGCCCGGTGAGCACCAGATTGATTATGGTGCGGTGGATGGCAAGGACGTTGTCGCCATTGACGAGCGATTCACCGCCCCGTTCTCTCAGCTTTCCAAGGCTCTCAAGGTGAAGGACCACCCTGTTTGGGACAAGGATGGCAAGAGATTCGACCTCGAGGCCAGCGTGGAAACTAAGGGTTTGATGGGTACGGACGGTCGCAAATACGTTCTCGACCTTTACCGAATTACGCCTTTCGATGTCGCATGGCGGGAAGAGACGGAAGCCGCAGAGTACCCTCACAGGATGACGGTCCTACGACCGGAGTTGGTGGACTCTTTCGGACGCTACAAGATGAAGCAATGGATTGACTCCGAACTGGCCCGCATTGCCCAACCAAAGTCGGAAGACGCTTCGGAGGAGGCCAAGGAGGAGACCAAGGAGGATACCAAGGAGGAGACCAAGGAGGAGACCGAGGAGGAGACCAAGGAGGAGACCAAGGAAGAGGACAAGGAAGAAGCCAAAGAGGAGGCCAAGGACGAGAATGAAGTTGCGAAAACCGACGCTGCCGAGGCTGAGAAGCAGCAGCCCAACCTGGCTGATTTCAAGTTCGCCCTCAACCCCGACGCATTCAGCGGCCAGACCCCTCGCACTGAGGAAGAAAAGGCCGAGCTCGAAGCCGATGAGCAAGAGGTCAGGGCTGCAGGAGAATACCTGCGCGACCGAGTGATTCCCGAGTTCCTGCGCGAGCTCACTGATTCCGACATTAGCTTCCCCATGGATGGCCAGTCACTTGGTCGCATCCTGCACAAGCGAGGCATCAACATTCGATACCTCGGAAAGATCACGACGCTCGCCGTCAATGATCGACTCCGCTGCCTGCGCGAAATCTGCGTTCAGGACATGGTTGCTCGCGCGTTCAAGCATGTGTCCGCCACCTATCTGCGCTCGCTTCCCGTCCCATTTGCGCCTTCTTGCGTGTCTCATCTCCTGAACTGTCTTCTGGGTCATCGGTTCAACGACAAGCCCACGGCAGACATCGATTCATCCTTCCGGGAGCTGTACCCAGAAGCTGATTTGTCGTTTGAATCAGTCACCCCCGAGACGCTGCGAGAGCAGATTGAGCAGCAGGTCCTGAAGCGCTTCCGTTACCAGCTCGAGGCCAACTGGTTCGATGAATTGCGCCCTGTGCAACTGCTCCGTGATATCTGCATCCGAGCAGGTATTCAGGTGCTGGCAAAGGACTATGCGTTTGAGAGCGGTGCTGTCCCTGCCGAAGCCCCTGTCAGCGCTGCCCAGCCAGAGCAGACGAATGGCCAGACGAACAGCGAGACAAAGAGCAAGAAGAAGAAGAAGGCGGCTAGAGAGAGCTCGCCAACAGCCCCCCCAACCCCTGAGGTGGTTTCTACCTTTACCCCTGACGATGTTCTCAACGTCGTGCCGGTGGTCAAGCACTCGTGCCCCCGAAGCTCTCTCGCGGAGGAGGCCCTAGAGGCAGGACGCATCTCCATCCTTCAGAACCAGAAGAAGCTTGGACAGGAGCTGCTCCTGGAATCTCTGTCCCTTCACGAGCAGATCTACGGCATCCTGCACCCAGAAGTTGCAAAGGTCTACAACAGCCTGTCGATGCTGTATTATCAGCTCGATGACAAGGAAGTCGCCGTTGAGCTGGCAAGGAAGGCCATCATCGTCTCCGAGCGCACTGGCGGCGTTGACTCGGCTGAGACGCTGCTCAACTACTTGAACCTCAGTCTCTTTTTGCACCAGGTTGGCGATAGCAAGTCAGCGCTGGCCTATTCCATCCACGCGCTGAAGCTGTGGAAGATCATCTATGGACCCGGTCACCCAGACTCGATCACGACCATCAACAACGCGGCCGTCATGCTGCAAGGCATTAAGGCTTACCACGAGTCCCGGCTTTGGTTCGAAGAGTCGCTGCGCGTGTGCGACTCCGTCTTTGGCAGACAGTCAATCAACTCGGCCACTCTCCTGTTCCAGCTGGCGCAGGCCCTCGCCCTCGACCACGACTCCAAGGCGGCCGTCAACAGGATGCGCGAGTCGTATAACATCTTCCTCGCCGAGCTGGGTCCGGAAGACAAGAACACCAAGGAGGCCGAAAGCTGGCTGGAGCAGTTGACTCAGAACGCGGTTTCCATTGCCAAGCACGCCAAGGATGTGCAAGCCAGGCGCCTCCGATCGGGCATCAAATTCCCCGTTGCAACAGCCGCTCAGACTGCCGGCGTTGTACCACAGCGTGGAGCGGCGTCTCAGATGGATTCTCGCAGCATCGACGAGCTCCTGAAATTCATCGAGGGCGCCGACGCATCCAAGACTGGTTCCAAGAAGCGACCCGGACGCGGAAACCCCAAGAGACGAGGAGCGACGAAATAAAGAAAGAAAAATCATCGATGAGAGCATGCTATATTGAAAGCAGGCGTGAATTTTGATGTTGATGTATTTAACGAGATGTCATGGTTTTTTTTCATGTCATGAATGGGTTACGGGCATAGGCTTCAAGGACAAAAAGGGATGGGTGTAGCTGAAATGGAATTTCCTCGGGGGCCTACGGGATATAGGTATATATATACTTGTGGCTTTGGGGGAGTCTTGATGAGTTGTATGATATAAGGCAGTTGTTCGGAAGGGGGATATAAAAAAAACGAAGCGGGAAGAAGAAGCAAAAGGACCATGTATATCTACGTACAGCATATAGTTTGGCTTCCAGCTTGGAAGCAGACGTTGAACAAAATACCTCACTCATTAACGTATAATCTTTCATCTCCATCACGAACGTATTTCGAAAGATGAAACTTCAACAGGAGCAGGGCATCACGCTCTCCTTCTCTCTTCAGTCAACAGACAAAAGAAACTTGATACGAGTAAAAACTGTTCAAATACAAACACATGGTGCCAGCAGCATGTGGATTGACAATCATGCTCAGCAAAAACCCTGCACGACTCGATTTTGATACAATGGCCCGCCTATAAAAACCCAGGTATCATCACATCCTCCCACCAACCAAAAAAAAAAAAAACACCAAAAAGCCAAAAGAGTTTCATCAGGACATATTTTGCGCCCCCTCAGGATTTTTTTGCCCAACTCATACGCCGCCATCCCACGTTTTCCCATTGTCCCTTATACCCATTCCATATAGACGTACAGACCAATAATGCAGAGGGGGAAAAAAATACAAACATAAATTCATAAAACAAGGTTTTTGGGGGGTACCTGTTGAAAGATATACCGTTTTCATGAACCGCCCTTCAAGGCGGCGCCAATGGGAACGCCTCTCTCTACCGGAGCGTGGTATGTGCCAATGCTCTGAAACCCCCTAAACGAAATTCTGTCAGTATCAAATTGGGAAGAGGGAGAAATGATGTCAAGATGGGTACTACAGTGCTGTATATGTACGTACTTCATCAAATCAAACCCTTGCTCATCCTCGGGCTCATCCGCAGCATCCGCAGCCTCATGCTGGCCAGACTTCTGCGGTCGAGACGGACTGCTTGGCGGCGACTTGCCGACCGCAGGCGGGCTGCTGCTTTGAGGACGCCCCTCTACAGCAACTCTCGAAGGACTGACGACTTCGTACGGCGGCTTCAACGGCGTGCTGCCAATGTCGGCATACTTCCAAAAGGGCGCCGGCGAGCTGGTCGGCATGTGCTGGCTGGGTCGCTGCGCAGTGCTTGGAGGCGCAAGCTTGGGATGGACTCTTGGCGGCGCCGGCGTAATGAATGATGCGTTATCATCTTGCATGTACGACGACGTCAATGTGGGCGACTGAGGATGGAAGCCAGAAAAAGACGAGTCGCCCGCTGTCGATTTCCTCGCTCGGGGTAACGGGCTTCCGTCTGCAGTCAGGGCCGAGCTCCGGTCCGTCTGTCGACCATATCCGCGATCCGGCGTTGACTGTATGGCGCGGAGGGACGACTGAGGGGGAGGCGATACCAGCGACGATCCTCGCCTCTTTTGCGCAGATGAGGGATCCCGGGCCAGGATATCCTTGGGGCCGTGGGTAATGTAATTGAGCTGGCTCGGTGACGATGGCACTGACGATCCCCGGTGACCACCACGTCCTATCTTGTATGCATTCCTCACCATTTCGTCCCGGGTCTCGGGGACGATGTGCCATTTCATTCCTTTTCCAGGCTCGTCGGTAGACCGGGCGACCTTGTCAAAAGATTTATTAAGCGACAGATTGTGCCGAATTGAATTCTACCACCAAGGTCAGCCAGCGCTCACCAAAACAAACAATACCGATGCAACCAAGCTACTCACCTGCCAACCTGCCGCATGCTGGTGGCGATAATAGGAATAACTATTCATAATGAAGTTATAGATGCCGTTTAGGTTCAGCTTGCCATCGGGGGCATTCAGAATGGCCTGCGTTATCATCTGGGCATAGCTGTACTGGGGCTTGATGTGCTGGTTGTCGTCCAGACTAAGGTCTACACCACTGGCTCCAAGAAGGCCCCCCGGAGTGCTCGCCGCAACGGGAGACTTGACAATCGTGGCCGCGCTATGGTCCTGCGATGACGTCGGCGTCCCTGGTCGCTTTCGATCTACTTTGGCCGGCGTGCCGGGCCCGTACTGGCGAGGCTGCGCAGCCTTTGGTGCATCCACGCCCCGTCCGCACCGCTGGAGAAAGGTGGGATGGACGTGAAGCGCACTCAGCTCTGAAGGCAGCACAAACATCATCTCGACGTTGCCAATCTCGACCACCTCCCCGCTGGTCAGAGGATGCGACGTCTGCGGCTTGATCATCTGGCCATCCACCTTGGCGCCGTTGCGGCCCTTGACATAGAGCATCCAGATCTCGTCCTTGGAGTTGAAGGAGATGGTGGCATGCTCGCGCGACACCATCTTGCCGGGACCGAGGTCGATGTGCACCGCATTCTCGCTGCCGGCCGGCCCTGATCCGCCGTGGGAGGGTTCCGGCGCGCGCCCGATGTTGACGTTGAGCTTGGTGATGTAGTAGGTCCAGTCCTGCGCCGCAATCTTTGCATATGCCTTGACGCCGTCGCCGTTGGCCTCGTGGATGGCGTTGGAATGGTCCTTGCTGGCCTGGACGGGCTGCGATCGGAGCTGCTGCGTCACCTGCGCCACCAACTGGTCGTCATCGGCTCTGGGCGACGACGAGGCTTCGGGTTCGGGTTCGGGTTCGGGCACCTGCGACTGCGACGGAGCGCCGGCCGGGACGGAGTCGGGCTGGTCTGGCGAGGACGCTCTCTTGCGCCGCTTGGCGGGACGGCTGGGCGACGAGCTCTTGAGGTCTGCGGCGATTTCCTTGTCCTTGCGAAGGTCGCGCCGCCCGCGCTGGGAGCGCTTGCCCGATGGCGGCATCGTCGGTGTGGTTATTATATATCGTGTATCGTGTCCGTTGAGGCGAAGGTTGGATGGTTGGATGGAGGGGGAGGGTCGTTCGCTGCGGAACTCGATGCTGCGGAGATCGATCTTCTTAGCCGGAGTATTTAGAATAATAATTTTTTTTTTGCTTCTTCTTTTTTTTTCTGCCTTGCTTGATGCTCTCGCTTTCAACAGCCAGCTGGTGGTCGGGCGGTCTGGAGGCGGCGCATGAAGGGCCACAGCCTGCGGTCAAGTTTGTGCGCCCCAGGCTGGCATTTAAAGGGAAAAGAAAAAAAAAATGCGTGCAAAGAGGCAATGATTCAATCGAAAAGTAAAGCTGCCATATTGTCTTATGGCTTGTTCAAACACAATCGCGTTCGCGTCGGGCGACCCACCACTTTAGATGTGGGAACTCTAAAGTGGCGGGAGGTACCTGGGTACATGTACATGCGAGGCTGGTATTTTCGCTAAGTTTCAAGACTCGATGCAGGGCGGCGCGGGCAGACTCTTCTTCAGCGGTTACCTGGGGTACCGGCAGGATGGGGTACTTGTACTGTAAGCAAGGTATACGAGTACAGTACTCCGTACCAGGTAGTAGGAGGCAGTGCGTAAGGTACCTTAAGGCTTCAACGTTCTTTTCGGGGCACGAGACATGCGTGACTGGAATTCTCTCATGCTAGTCTACAGTAAGAGAAACCTTGAGAATCGCTGCCGATTCTCCCTTGAGACCAAGTACCGTTTGGTACAAGCTACAAGTTGGTGTGCTACCGATTGATGTAGAACCCAAAGGGGACGAGTAAAACAAAGACAAAAAAAAGGGTCGAGCTTCTGCAGCGCATGTGCTCGAGTACATTCAAAGGACATGCAGGCACAAACAACGCCGCCGCCAAAACGCATCCGACACTTGTACCCGCGCTGTACCTTGTTCCTTGTACTCGTACTGCTCTGCTCTGCATGTATCATCTGTCCTGTCCAGGGATCTGATCTGCCTTTGACTCGGCCAAAACACAGGCCACACCACGTCAGACAAGACCACACCAGACCAGGTAGCTCGAGCTCTACCTTGCCGGCGCCTTATTAGCAGAGCATGCCATCATGCGCAGTCCTTACATGCATATCATCCTTGCTGCTTTAGCGCCGGGCCGATGCTCTGGCCCGGAACATTGCTTTTCCCGTCCGCAAAGCCTTACACCGTGCGCGTATTGGCCGAGCCAAAGTGGTGGGATTTCTGAACTCTGGCAAGCCGATTTCTTTTAAACATTTTGGACGTGTTTTTTTTACAACCTTTTTTTCCAGCGCCAAGAAAACAACGTCAGCATCAGCAGTGCATTTTGCCTGCTACAATCGCTTAGGACGCCGCTGAAGGAAGAGGCGATCCATCCATCGCCTGGCTAAATTATATCAAAAGCCTCGTCTCCAACAGCAGACACCAACGCTCTCAACACTCGCTTGGCCCCCTCGACGATGCTCCTGAGCCCATCGGCTTCGATCGCGATACATCATGGCTAGCGAGCAGGTTTATGGCGTCACGCCGCCAATCTCCGTCACTCTCCCCACAGAGGCGGAGAAGCGTGCCAGCGACGCCCTCATCGAAGAACTCCGGCGCCAGAAAACATTCGAGAGCCCGTCAGACACCCAGAAAAGGCATGTCGGACGCGCGTGGCCCGCATACCGTGATGCTTCCAAACTGACCGGCCGAGCCATCTAGATTTACGGTTCTCGACTCGCTGCAAGAGATTTGCAACGAATTCGTCCGAAAGGTTGCCAGGGAAAAGGAGCCCAAGAATGAAATGCTCATCAAAAACGCCAGGGGCAAGGTGTTCACGTACGGCAGCTTTCGCCTTGGCGTCTTTGGGCCTGGCTCGGATATCGACACGCTCATCGTCGCGCCAAAATACGTCACTCGAGAGGACTACTTCAAATACTTTCCCGACCTGCTCGTCTCAATGGCGCCCGCGGGAGCCATCACCGATCTAACCGTCGTCACGGACGCTTTCGTGCCCATTATTAAATTCGAGTACTCCGACATCAGCATTGATCTAATCTTCTCTAGAATTATCCAAAAGCAAATCTCCCCAGACTTCGATAATCTCAAAGACTCTAGCCTGTTGCGCGGTCTAGACGAAGCGGAGCTACGATCCTTGAATGGCACCAGAGTGACGGACGAGATTCTGGCTTTAGTCCCCGAAGAGAGTACATTCAAGCTTGCCCTGCGAGCCATCAAGCTGTGGGCGCAACGCCGCGCCGTCTATGCGAACATTATGGGTTTTCCTGGAGGTGTTGCTTGGGCGATGCTTGTTGCCCGTGTCTGCCAGCTCTACCCCAAGGCTGCCACGTCTGTCATAGTCAACAAGTTCTTCTTGGTCATCGGCCAGTGGCGATGGCCGCAACCCGTGCTTCTCAAGCCCATAGGGAGCGGTCCTCTTCCAGTTCGCGTCTGGAATCCCAAGGTACGTATTTGCAAGACTGTCCTCGGTCATGGCTGGATATATGCTGAGCCGCCTGCTGCTCACTAGGTCTATAAAGGCGACTCGTTCCACCTGATGCCCGTCATTACACCGGCCTATCCTTCGATGTGTGCGACATTCAACATTACTCGATCTTCCATGTCCGTTATCCAGCGCGAGCTTCGTCGCGGTTTAGAGATTTCCGAGCAAATCATGGTTGGCAAGAGACCATGGAGTGACTTGTTTGTCAAGCACACATTCTTCACGTCGGGCTATAGATACTACATTTCCGTGGTGTCTGCAAGCAAGGACAAGGAGGCCCACAAGGTATGGTCGGGATATGTCGAGTCCAAGGTCCGTATGCTGGTGCAAAAGTTGGAGCAGCATCCCTCCATCGCACTGGCGCACGCGTTCAACAAGGGCTACGATCGACGACACCGGTGCAAAAATGACCACGAAATCGAGCAAGTGCAAGAGGGAAGCCTCGAGTTCATGATCAAAGATGGGGGCGATAATCAGACTTCTGGCGAGATAGAACCCAAGCCAGAAGTCAAGGATGGCTCTGCTGAAGCTGTATCCCCCGTCGAGGTCTTTACCACTACTCACTACATTGGTCTCGAGCTGGAAGAGGGTATGTTGCCTCTCGCTCCATTCGTTGCCTAGGCCCTCCAGCGGTCGAATTCTCACGTGATGCTGATTTTACAGGTGCCAAATCCCTTGATCTATCGTACCAGGTTGACGAGTTCAAGGTCCTGTGTACTCAGTGGAAGAAGTACCAGGAAGAACTTCAGCCATCCGTTTCTCTGGGTGTGCAGCACGTTCGAAAGTAAGCTCCCTCACCACTCCTCTGATAACCAAGGATATGGGTTGATGGTCATGAAAAGCTTCAACCTCCCAGACGACGTCTTTGACCCCGGAGAAGAGAAGCCTCAGAAGAAAAGCGCTAAGAGCACGGCAAACAAGAAACGAGGCCCCCCAGAGGTAATACTATCGCATCGACTATTCGCCCCGCGCTGTGGGATGCGATACGTTTATCCAAATCTCCTGAGGAGGGAGAGTGCATACTGACACATTGGCAGGACAATACTCCGCCGGCGAAGAGACAGCAAGCCTCGGTTGCGGCCGCTGGCTGACGAGAACGAGAACAGACACCGTGTCGCGATTCAAGCCTTGGTTTCGGTTTGGACCACTGTTTTACTAAAATTTCAAGCTGACGTTGAAGAAGTTGGGATGCGTTTTTCTCCCCCATCCGCCGTGATTCTGGCTGGTCATTAACCGGCAGCTCAGCCCCGTGCGGCCTCGTCGACATTATCGCTTTCCGGCCCCATTTTTTCTTTCTTTTCTTCTTCTTTTCTCTTCTCTTATCCCTTCTTCAGCTTGTCCCTTTTTTTTTTCTTTACGTATACCACCGTACTGAGGCAGGCATACGAGGTACATAATAAAACGGCGCCTAATCTGATATTAGCAGGACGATGAGAGCTGGTACTCGCGGTTTCTTTACCACCTCACACCGCATATTCTACGATTCCGTAGCGATTATTCTTCGGTCGTATCTACACTGACACAAAGAGGTCCTCTTGAGATGATTTTTCTTCTTTTTTTTTCCTTTTTTTTTTCTCTATTCAGATTTGCATTTAAAATCCATAGTAGGGGTTAAATTTAGATAGAGTTGGCTTGCCACGAATGCAATTATATTCTGAGACATTGAAAACCTCGCCTTTTGAGCCATTGAGTCATGTTTATGAGACAATGCTCCCCTTGATGGTTCACAAGTACTGCGTACCTAGGTACATGTACAGCCTACAAGCTACCTCAGCCATGGCTGCATTCCTGTCCCTTCCTTTGTCTGATCCATGTGCTTTTAGCATGGGCCATTTTTGTATGAATCTCATTCTTAGTGTACTCGTACACACCCCTTAGTCAATCTCACCCCCTTGTTTTTGAAGTAGTTCAAGCCCATCAAAGATCGTCGTCGTCTTCATCGCTACCGCTTGACCAGTCATCCTCATAGGCGGCTCCCAGGTCCGCCAAGCCGTTGACCAGGTTCTCGCGCTCTTCTAGTGAGATGAATGGGGTTACTTGCGAGCGCAGGTTCTTCATCTTGTACACGATGGAGCCTTCTGAGGCGATGGTTGTGCGTACGGGGATGCTCTCGCGGTTGTGGAGGTCGTAGTTGTATATTGAGGGGAAGCTGTCGAGGAGGGGGTAGAGGAGAGAAGTTTTGTAGCTATGGGGCGATTTTTGGTTAGCTTCATGACGCAGGTGTAGTCATTTTGTATGCTTACTTTCGAACAACGGTGTTTCCGATGATGGGGCGCTGGTCCTTTATATATTCAGCTGCAGAGTCCTTGCTAGAGTCCTCGGGTACTCGGAGAGACGATAGTCTGCCAAATGCCCGACTGTTGTTCCCCATCTTGACTCCATCTTTTGAGCTTCCAATCTGCGACAAGTCCAATTCAGGAGGCTCGTCCAAGTCCAGTTCGGCCTGTGGCCCAACAGTCATGCGCATGTTTGCTAGAGTCTGGCGGCCAGAGACGTTCAAGCACTGCGCCATGTCAGCCATACCTAGAGGCTGCGAGCTCCCGTCAAGACGCAGCCGGGATTGCAGCGAGGCCGTCTCCGTAGCTGTGGCGAGCAGTGCAGAGACGTTCCACGCCGAGCTGCTGTCGACAGCAATGCCAGATGGAACACGAGAGTCGGGAAGACCCAGGGGCACCACCATGGAAGCCTGGGCACACGCTTGATTCAGACTCATCGCCGTGTTGGCCAGCCTCAGCCGTCTCTTCTCCCTCACAATCGTCGCCACGGGGCTCTGCAGGCCCCAGACCCAGATACACGTCTTGGGATGCTCATCCCGCAACGCCTCGAGATACGAACTGGCGAAGCCTCCCCACGCATCGTCCAGCGTCGTGTACACCTGCACGCCCTGCATCTGGTCGCACTCCTCCACAAACGGCCGCCAGTCCCTGTCCACCATTTCATTCTCCTTCTCCAGCGACTCAAACAGCTCGACGCCCGTTTCGAAGCGCTCAAAGGGCATGATGCTGGAGTGCAGCTCAAAGTCGTACAGCTGGATGAGCGACTTGGGGTGGTAGTAGACCCGCGAATAGTCGGACCAGTACCGCACATCGGAGGCCTTGAGCTTGCCTGGCTTGACGCCGGCATCGAAATCTCTCTGGTAGTCGATTAAGGACAGCGGGCTCTGCTTATGAACCGCCGGTTGACCAGGCCTATTCCACACACAAAACAAAGCAAACAGAAACAACACGTTAGCAAGAATCCACATTTCCTCCTTACAAGAAGCTCTCAGAAAAACTCACCACAGCGAAGCCAGGGCAACATCCTGACCCGGCGCAACATCATACATGGGATTGACCTTTCGCAGCGGCCCAAACGCGCCCTTCAAGTCATACACGACGGCCCGCGGCAGAAACGTGTCGGAGCCATCCTCGCCAATGCCGGCCCTCCAGTGGATGTTGTGGTCCACGAGCGACTTTTCGTCTTCTGCATATGTAAAGTAGGATTCCTGCGTGTTCCAGAAGTGGGTGGCGACATAGTTGCTCAGATTGCCTAGCTGGAGGGTGACAATCTCACGCATAGCTCAGTGTGTTCTTGTGCAGAATTCGATGAATAACAGATATGAAAGTAATAATAATGAGATTCAGATACGGGTTCTGCGTCAATGGCAGATGAATGAGGGCCGGATTTTCCTCACTTGAGAAGCTACAGGGTAGGTAATTTATGACATATTGGTGGCTCTGGGTAGAGGTCCGCTCGAGCTGTGTGCTGACTAATGTTCACCAGATGTGTAAATACGCAGAACTCGTTTTTTGAGAAGATGCAGTTGTCTATTCTGTCTACAGTCGTTTAATATATTGACAAGATCATGTACCTGTTACGAAGACGTTGAACATTGGGGAGTAAATTAATATATATCTAGACACATGTACCATCCACCTCATGATATGCTATTACAAAAACCGTTGAGGCATCATTTTACGGCCCTCATACTATTGCCTGCAACAAGTGAGCAATAAAACTCCTCAAAGAAAAGTTGGAAACACAGGCTTGGACATGGAGGGGCTATAAAAACATAAGAGAGAATAGGAAAGAAGCCGTGAAGTGGGGAGAGAGAAAGCTTCGACCATGACACCGTCAAACACATCAACATCTTGACACCATTCCATCCGGACGCACAAGCCATGATGTGAAATATCCAATGACTCCGATGCTGCTGACCAGCTCAAGAGTAAGCCTGCTGTTGCACTTGATCTGGCCAGCCAGCCCCAACAGCCCGAGCGGATCCTGGTGGTGTGGTACTACTTCCTCGCGCTTTGATTTCTTGTGTTTCTGACGTCTTGACTTTTGATTCACTCTTGCCAGTGGCATGCCATTCATCGTCATACCTGGCCCGACAAGTTGCATCGGCACTTCGCAAAGGCGCTCAGCCTCTAGGCTCTGCCGCAAGCTCTCAGCCCAACTCGCCATTTCCAAGGGGCGGTGGTACTGCTCGGGGAGGAATGAACGGTTCCATGAGGGAGCGGACAGGGGGTACACGCTCATGGGTTGGCGGCAGATGAGCGCTGATTGCAATGAGGAGCTGCTGGCCTTTTGTCGCCGCCACCTGACACCTTTGAGCGAGGCGGCATGTCGGAGTCTTGCGCTGCCGTCTTGTGACATGAGCTGCTCCACGAGCCTATGGAGATCTGTAGAGACAAGCGGGCGGACATATTCCGAATTCATCAACACGCTGGCGTCCATCACATCGTAATCAGAGTCGGAGATGCTCGAGACGGCATAGACATCCGATGGTTCAGAAGACTCTCCAGGGGCACTAAACGAGAAGTATTCAACGTTCTTGTCACGCAGGCTATAATCGATGGTCTCTTTGGAAGCAATAGCATCGTCGTTGCTGATCTCATCGGCGCGGGCTAACAGGGGAATCACATTAGTGGTGTTTTGCAGCAGTCTGATTGTCTCTACATCTGCGGCTTCGGGGCCTATAATTATCATGTTAGAGTCAAACATGTTGAGAGCTGAGTGACTAGCAAGTAACATACCAGTATGGGGCAGCATATACAGCACTGCATCAACGATAGGTTCAGCCCCGTTGCTTAGGAGATTCCACAGGTCGCCGTCACTGATTGGCCGGTGCAGCAATGGAAAGAGCTGTGATTCGACATAACGGACGGCCGGATGCGCAGCCTCGGAATCTTGCTGCGGAGGGCAGTCCACAAAACAGAGATTACGGTCCAGCATCTGATCCATTGCCGAACTTCGTCGTCTTGGGGCAAGAGAAGGGTCCAGCTCTGCTCTCCACCACGGGTAGGGGCGGGTGCTGGCATATACTTCGGATACTTGGCCCTTGTCGCGATTCGTAACGGGGTCTACATGAACAATATGCTCGCTGCACTGGGCGATAGCCGTGATCAAAGTCGATTTTCCGATCCCTTTCATGTTGTGGTTAGCAGTCACTTCTCCTCAAGCATCGCAACGACGAAAAAAACACACCATCTGGGCCTGTCACCAGAACCTTGAGCTTTCCCAACGACTTTCCCGTGTCCGAAAACGGCCGGCGCCGCGGAACAGTCAGGCTAGGCATGATGAGCTGTGGCGTGTGGCTCCCTGCGAGACCGTCGTTGGCATGTTGATAGAGGCCGATGCCGCCTTGGTGTGGGCCGATGAGACTTAGAGAAGAGCTGATCCGGCTGGCAGACATGGAGGCGACGGGCGAGCTCATGGGCGACGAGGTCGAGCTGAAGACGGACTCGGGGCCAGAGGTGCCCAGCATGACGGGAGTCATTGGCCTGGAGAGGTCGTGAGGCGTTTCGCCGCCGGGCTGGGACGAGAGAGACGGTGAAGGCCACGATATGGATGTGGAGGCGGACATGTTGGATCGGTGACAGCTCTTGCCAGCGCGGGCATTTGCATTTGCATTTGCATTTGCATTTGCTTCACCCTCGCTCTTGTACGGGAACCGCGGCGTCTGGAAGCTCATCTCGCTCAAGTCGCTGATTGAATCCTCGGTGCCGACAAAGTACGTCATTTGGGGCATCGTCGCAGTGGGCGTCAAACTGTCGGGGCGCCCATGATGGTGATGGGCAGAAGCGCTGCCGCTGGCCGGAACTGGTCGCATGTTGTGCGCGAGTCTCCAGCAATGAGCGGACCTGGGAGACTCAGTACTAGGTAGGTAAGAGGGAGGAAGTCTGAAGCAACGTTGTTGAAGCAAAGATGCGATGAAGGGCTGACGTGTGATTTAGAGTTGATCTATCCGTATCGTTGGGGGAGAACTTTCGGCCGGTGATTAACGCGACAGCGCAAGTGTTGAGCAAGGTATGGGGTACCGTCTCACCGAGTACTGCGTAGGTATACTTGGCAGGCGGTGGGGTGGAGATGCGCGACTGCGGAGAGCGGGGAACGACTTTTGGGTACCTTTCGCGTCGTACTCTTTACTTGATCAAGGATCGGATGTAAGTCGTTCGTTTGAACAGTTGACTGACAGCCGCTACTACTAATAGAGTGGTGCTGCTACTGGCAAATAAGATGCGATAGAGGCAGAGATGGAGGCAGAGGCTCATCTATTCCCTCACTTGCCAACGGAGCGCGTGCTATTCCTGCTTTTCACGAAGCCAATAACGAACCGCCCATGACCTTCTGTTATGTCCAGCATCCGACACAGCATACCGCAGCTGTTAGTGCTCTACTGTACTCCGTACTGCAGTGACAAACAGCTAAAAGTACAAGTACAGAGCACCCCGTGTTAGAAATACGCCCCTTTAAGATCCCTGGAATGCAGGGACAGCGCTCAGCGTTAGTTCGATACGGCTTATCTAAGTGCATATCCGCGGCCCACTATAGCGGGGCATTCGATCCTCCTCTGTTCCTCTGTATTCCCAGCTTCCAGCCTCTTGGGGAGACATCAAGCATTTTGGGTACTGACTCTGACTCATCTGGAGACAAGCAGACGAGCTGAGCTGTTCGGTTGTCAGCAGCAAAGACAAGACGCGACGCAGAACCGCCAAGATGGACGGCAAGAGACATCCCAGCTCGTTCCAGCAACTGGAGAAGCTCGGAGAGGGCACGTACGCCACTGTGAGTTGGTTTCTTTGCAGTTGAGGCCAAATACAATAGACGTCGACTAACCGCCAGACAGGTCTTCAAGGGGAGAAACCGCCAGACCGGGGAGCTGGTCGCTCTCAAGGAGATTCACCTCGATTCCGAAGAGGGCACGCCATCGACCGCCATCCGAGAAATCTCGCTGATGAAGGAGCTCAAACACGAGAACATTGTCGGACTTCACGATGTTATTCACACCGAGAACAAGCTGATGCTCGTGTTTGAGTACATGGATGGCGATCTGAAGAGATACATGGACACTCACGGCGAACGCGGCGCCCTCAAGCCCACGACGATCAAGTCCTTCATGTACCAGCTGCTCAAGGGCATCGATTTCTGCCACCAGAACCGAGTCCTGCATCGAGATCTCAAGCCACAAAACTTGCTCATTAATAGTAAAGGATGTCTCAAGCTTGGTGACTTTGGTCTTGCCCGTGCCTTTGGCATCCCCGTCAACACCTTCTCCAACGAGGTTGTGACCTTGTGGTATCGTGCACCAGATGTCTTGCTCGGTAGTAGGACATACAATACGAGCATCGACATCTGGTCAGCGGGGTGCATCATGGCTGAGATGTACACTGGCCGGCCATTGTTCCCCGGAACAACAAACGAGGATCAGATTGTCAGGATATTCCGCATCATGGGCACACCCACCGAGCGCACATGGCCCGGCATTACCCAGCTCCCAGAGTACAAGCCCACGTTCCAAATGTACGCGACTCAAGATTTGCGCAACATTCTCCACGCAATCGACCCCAGTGGAATCGACCTGATTCAACGGATGCTCCAGCTTCGACCAGAGCTTCGCATAAGTGCTCATGACGCCCTGCAGCATCCTTGGTTCAACGATCTCGTCCTACAGCAACAACAGCAGCAAGCAGCCCTGCAAGCTCAGGCGCGGAGTTTCCAGCAGGCGGTCCCCTCGCAAGCCTTTGACAGCAATTACTAGGCATAGTTTGTGACATATCCTGCGCACCAGGATCCCGCAAGGCTGGCCATTAACAGGCATATCTATATGGTCCATCCCGGCCATTCTTCGATTGTATGGGGAAAAAAAGAGTTGACTCGTTATTACTTTTGGCTGGCGATCAAGACAGCGTAATTGCATATCTACATTAAAAAAATGACCTACACATGCCCAGCAGACGGTGTGGGAATACAACGGTCAGACTAGAGCTGTCGCAACAAATCCGGGCTTTGGCGGTGGCTGGATGATATTACTGATACTGATAGTTTAACGCTCATGAATTTAGGGGACGGGACAGGACAAGATATCCATCCTTTTAATAAGAAGCAAAAGCAGAGAATTTCCATGTTGGGTCTTGCACTCCGTCACAGGAAATGGGGACTTTTGCCATTTGACTTTGTAGCGCTTGGATTCAGTGTCTATTGACAAGGCTCCCATCTACGGGGCTCTTGAATTTACGTTTATTCGGCTCCTTGGACCACGTCTCGGCAAGGGCGGCTGTTTCGTCTTCCTCCGGAGCGAATCCCATGCTCAACCTGAGCTTTTGAATCTCGTCGCGAACCGCCTTTGCAACTTCGACCCTGAGCTGCACCGCCTCTGGATCGTGTCTCAGCTGATCGGGGTCGCCGCTCTTCTCAACCAACCGCTTCCAAGAAGTGCGATAGTGGCCAAAGAGGCTGTCGACGTCGGTTGGTTTCCCAATCATGACTCGTACTCGCTGGCCTATGCGCGGCAGGAAACGCGGGAACCCTCTATCTTCGGACATGATGTTCTGCGTGCCATGGATGAACATGGGGACAAACTCGGGTGCCGGGTCGCTCTCGAGAATCAGGCGGGATACACCCCATTTGAAGTAGCGCAGGGTACTGTCGGGGTTCTGGTGGCAGCAGGCCTCGGGGAAGATGTGGACCCAGGCATAGTGGTTGGCGGCAAAGGCAGAGGGCGAGACGAAGCAGTCGGTGCCGTTTGTGGAAAAGGTCATGTCGGAGGGCTTGATGACGGATGACGGGCTGGAGAGGAGCTTGATTGCCTGGGCAATGGTGGGCTGGTATAAGCCCCCTTGCGGCGAGTGCCACAGCCGGTGGGTGGGCAGCACCTGGCCGTAGCTGAAGAAGGCCGACAAGAAGCGGTTCTTGAAGCAGATGTCGTGGGCACCGAGGCCCCAGCGGAGGTTCTCGACGTCGACGGCGTACCGCAGCGGGAGAATGCCCCAGATCAGGGGATCATCGAGTCTTGGCTAGTTGGTCAGCAAAAGAGTGTTTTATAGCATTGAATTTGTTTGGTTGTTTCTCGTTGAGATACCATACACGGAGACGTGGTTGCACACAGTCAGCAGGCCGCGGTCTCGCTGCCCGTTTTTGCGGCGGTCCAGCACGCCCAGCAGGTTGTCCAGCCCCGTGACCTCGACCCGGTTGAGGCCGTAGAGGAATGCTCGTGATGCGGCCCCGACGCTGCTCATGACGGCCACCGAGGCGAGCCGCCAGGGCGCACCGGGCCGTGACGCGGGCGTGGGAGTCAAAGGCGACGACATGGGACTTGTTGTGAGCTCCGGCTACCTAAGTATGTTTGGCGGTTGCTTTTGGCGCGGAGAGATGGCCCGGCGCTGGGTTCCATGACAGGCACTTTTGGAGGCCATTTGGTGGTGAGAAGAAAGGCACATATAATAGTTAGGTACTCGTATGGAGCAGATGGGGCCGAGCCTTTTTTTTTTTTTTTTTTTTTTTTCCCCTGTCGCTCCTATTTTTTTTCCTTGGGTCGGGTCCAGGTGCTAAAATGCTGCAGCTAGCCCGCTAGCCGTGCCCGCCAGCAGCTGAAACTTGGTTGATGCAGCGCTGGAATATAGCGCCCAATGCCTAAACCACAAGCGTGCCGTAGTGGATGTGATTGGGCAATGGCAGCCGGAAATACACCTGCATTTCAGGGCTGGCATTTCTCTATTTTGGTACTAGTCAGGCTACAGGACGGGGGAATGGCTAATCCTAGATGGGCAGTATCGTGGCTTGCCTAAGCTTCGCGCTGCTTCAAGCTAGGTACTAAACTAAGATCCGATACTCTTCGCATCTGCATCAACATTTACAAACATTGCTGTACATACAATCCATATATACGATACGACACGGGTGCCGCTTCGAGTTATTACCGGCGTTATTGAACCTGGCAGAGGCCATTTGTTTGCACATATGCGGCAAGGATAGCCACAATGTCACATAGTAGGGCGGCTCTCATCCTCTCTCTTGCTGGGCTGGGCGAGCTTCCACTCCAGTTTGAGCTCTCAGAAGCTAACCACCAAATCCCCCGTCCACAGGCAAAAGAAACACGACTCGCCCCGTCTTCACTTCGTACGAAAGAGAGCAGGCCAAGTCGAACTGGAGCTCCAAATCCGCACAGCTCAGCCGAGACTCTTTCCTGCCCTTTGGGTTCTGCAGTCTCTGCCTGGAAAACGCCCGAGAGCCCGTCGCGTGCCCTCGAGGCGACATTTTCTGCCGCGAATGCGCCCTGGAGAACCTCTTGGCACAGAAGAAGGAGCTTAAGCGGGCGGAAAAAGCACGCCAGAATGCGGAGAAGGAGGCTGCCAGGATCCGAGCCATTGGCGACGACGAGGAGCGCGAGCGAGCCATTCGCGACTTTGAACTGACCCAGGCTGGGTTGACGAATAATCATGGCTCGGGCAAGCAACGTTCGAGTGCTGCGGCGGAGAGCGAAAAGGAAGAAGCTACTGTTCGCGCTGGGTCCAAGAGAAAGTTTGCCCTTGATGCGGATGAGCTAGATCGGATTGCGGAAAACGACAAGGCAAAGGCTAGGAAAGCAATTGATGATGAAAAGGTGAGGCCAAGAGCCGCACGTAAAAAAATGCTGCCACGTCCAGCGTATGCTAATCTTGTCGTGACAGGCTGCTAAACCAACACTCCCTTCATTCTGGACACCTTCACTCACCCCGGATGTGCAAAACAGTGGCTTGGCCCCCGTCGTAAAGAAGGCCAAAACGACGCCCACCTGTCCTGCTTCCGCAGAGCACGACGCACACCCCTTTTCTCTCCAGAAACTGCTGAAAATCGAGTTCAACGAAACCACAGACTCGGCCACCAAGGAAGCGCGCAGAACCTGTCCTTCATGCCTCAAGACCCTTTCCAACGCTTCCAGCCCGATCATGGCGGACAAGTGCGGCCACGTCCTGTGCTTCAGCTGCGTCAAGCAGTTTGTTCTTCGCTCGGAGAAGCTGCCAGCTCAAGAGGCAGAAACAAACATTGCATGCTTTGTTTGTAGCACCCCCGTCGCCGTCGTCACCAAACCCACCAAGATTTCGAGCGCAAAGGACTCTTTGCCGACAGGGCTGATCAAGTTGAAGTCAGAGGGGACCGGCTTCTCTGCTCGCGGTTCGCGTACTGTGGAAAAATCAAGCGTTGCTTTTCAATGTTGAGCGGAATTTGATTTACATTCTAAGCTCCCATCCCATGCCCTGTGGCTCAGATTCATCGCCGTAGGGAAGACGTTGTGCCGAAATGCACCGTATTGACCCTCAAGCTCCTTTATGGAGATATGCATTGATCGATGACAGGCTTGGGTCTGCACACAGAATCAAAACAACGGTGTATCAGAACTCTGCATTGAAGGAGGGCTTCCAGTCAGCTTCTCTTACAAAGAGGCCCGAGAAGCTCTATGCGCTTTGCGCCATATCGAACAGCTTCTCATCTCCAGGTGGCTTGATTGGGCGACAGTGACGACAATTGAACGCAGCCCATGAAATCACAGAGTCAGATGGCTAAAATACCCGAGCCCGGCACCTTTTTGAACATCGTACGCCGCCCATCAACTCTATTGAGTGCTTGTCTCTTGGACACCTTTAAATATAGCTCCGGCAAGGTGAGATACATGGACCAGTACGGAAGAGGATCCATTCGCTGGCTATTACCTTGCAATGTTGGCTAAAGGAATAGCTCGGCCTTCACTCAGTGAGCTACTATGGCCACTGCAATGTCAAGCCGCCTCCTGTGGACGGAGAGACGAAGAGTAGGTTATTGCATCTCTGTTGTCTTGACTAAGAGTAAAGCCAGAGACTGCAACCTACTATAGAATTGCATTGTGTGTTTGGATATAGCAAGCACATTGATGATGGCTGATATAACAACCAGCCTCTATATAGAACCATCATAGACAGCTATTTAATCACAGCCACGAATTTATTCAACCTCGTATGGAGTGCAATGATGTGAACTCCAACTGACTCGGCTTCTATTGATACACCTTGTATGGCTGTCTCCAACAACGTATCTATACAAAGATGTGTTTATACAATGAATAGGATGGATAAACCTTCAAAAAGGAGAAGTAGAAGAAAAGAACAGGCGAGAAAACACGGTATCCCAATACCGAGCCGTGTCACCGCCCGTATCGCTGAATATAGAAAGGATAGTCATTTCAATCATCAAAACCCATTTCCTAGTCCCGAGAGCCATTCCCTAAAATGGTATATACCCAAAAAAGAAGATTGAAGAAAAAAGTTCCAAAGAAGAAGAGTAGAAAAGACACCACGCGCCTTGTCCATGCTCAACCAACCGCTGTAATTGCAAAACCAAAAGAAAGAAAGAGAATGATATAAGATCTCAAGGGTCATCATGCTTTCTATGCCCGACTCGCCACCGAGGCCGGCCTTTGTGGCGGCGCAGGCATGCCGAAACTGGCCTGCCGCGCCGACCCCGGGATGGACATTGATTCCACGTCGGGCTCGCCCGGAGCGTCTTCGTTATCCAACAGCCCGGGGTGGCCCGGGGGCAGCCTTTGAGCGCCAAAGCCGGTGACCTTGAAGATGTTTGTGCGGCCTCCATTGGTGGCCATCTGCAGCTGCTCGTGAAGCCTTGCAAGCTGGTACTGGCGCTTGATGGGGGTGAAGAGGGGTTGCGGAAGCAGGGGTTGAGGGTTCCAGTGGGCCAAGGCACTCATGACGGCGCCCGTCTCTTCATCAGAGTCTACAGGGCCGTTGTTGGCGTCGTCGTCGTCCTCAAGAGGCGCATTTGCATCCAATGCAGCTTCTGTAGTATTGGGTTAGCCCCTGAAAAGATAATGTGTAAGTGGTGGCAGTGGGGACATACTCTGCTGCTTGGCTTGGTTCTTCTTCTGGTACGCTGCCAGAAGCATGTCGTACGGTAGAGATCTTCCTGATACGGCACGCTTTGCTCCCATGGAATGACTTTTACAGGTTAAGGAACGAGCACACGGTTGCCCATTGGGTAGAATGACACCGCATTGGCGCTCAACATCGACAGGTCCTGCAGGGGGGGAAACGACAAGAGTCAGCGAATCTATCTGAGAAACCGTAATTTGTCTTGTCGCAGCAACATACCTTTAGGCTTGGGCAGCTTGGCCTTTGGCTCATCCTTCTTCTTCTTTGCCTTGGGCCCCTTGTCTGCATCGGCATCTGCTTTGCGTTTCTTGCTGACCTCTGGCTTCTTGCTGGCGGCCTTCTTGCCGGCCTTCTTTTCTTCCTCGGCCTCGCTGTCTTCATCCTTGCCATCCGCGTTGTCGTCGTCATTCTTCTTGGCCTCTTCTTCGCGGGCCGCCTCCTTGGCTCGCTCTCGAGCTTCTCGAGCCTCCTTCTTCCGCTGGGCCTTTTCTTTCTTGACCTTGAGGCACTGTGCGATATGGCCCTTTGCGGCCGTTTTCAGGATGCTCTTCTTGCAATGCTTGCACTGCTGAAGCTCCAGGTTGTCCTCCAGGGGTCGGCCGGTGGCAAAAGTCTCGCGGGACAGGTCGTCCAGCTGGTTGACGACGGGCCCAGGAGACACGGGCACCGCAGGTGACGAGTTGCTATTCTTTTTTTTCTCTTCTTGCGCAGCGTCAGTACTAGAATTCAGCGGTAGTGGAAGAAGTTAAGAAGAGAGTTGATATATACCATCGATGACGCTGCCATCCATCCAGTTGCCCGGCTTGTTGTGCTTTGGGACCGACTTCTTCAGCTTGATTGTGGCATTCTTGGAGTCCTTTTTGGAAGCGACCTTGATGGTTTGATCTGCGGCTAGAAGCGTCAGCTGGAACGAACTGTGACATGCATATCATGCATGGCAGATGATGATATCGCCTGCCCACCTTTGCGCGACTCTGCGTCTGGCGCCATGATTTGCCGCTGCGCCGGGATGATGTCAGGATGTGCAATTTTTGTATCGTGACACACGGCAAGGAACGGGGAAGAGTTGTAGCAGGCACAGCAAGGCGCGACAACACTTTGTAGGCGGTGGATGTTGGGTATAAGTTGCAGACGGACAGTGACGATCGCGAGGCTGATGTCCAAGGAACCCAACTTCACGTGTCTTGGGAGGCCGGAAGCAACAACGATGTTCCGAGGGCGTCGCAAAGGGTCGGCGGTACGTACCGACACCACTTACAGGCGTATCTCAATTGATTGAATCTGAGCTCAGCTGCAATTCATTAATCACGCGCCATTGTAACTGTGAATACAATAGAATAATAGACAGGGTATTCATGAGGTATGTTATGGATCTATCAGTATAACAATATTGAAAATAGAAATTCAACAGTGACATGCATGCATAGGTACATGCGATAGTATATGCACTGTGCCGAAGAACCAACCAACCTTGTCCCGGTGTCACTCTACGGCACTACTAGGTACTTTAGTGAGAGGGTACCTCGGCCGGCCCCATGGGGATCGCGGCGACCCATTTCTTCATTCTCCGCTACTTTGCACAAGCTTCAAATCAATAGTATCAAAGTCCAAGGTGATGTAGCATCTATGTAGACCGCTGAACCCCCAGAAACGCCCCAGTATATTCAAGATTCAAGAAAACACCAAGCCCATCATTCTGGGAATCCACCAGTTATGTGTGTGCTGTAGGTGAAAAGGGGTATAATATGAGATCAGATTAGTAGTATAAAGAAAATGCACTGGCCGTGATCATCGCAATCACCTCAGCGTCGGGATATTATCGGTTTCACGCCAGGCCTTGTATATGCGGTCCCTCATTGCCATGTGGCCAAGACTGCGCTACACAGAGAGAGTACGGGTCAGCATCTTGTTTAGGCTGCAGGTGACATACATACTCGTACAAGAGAAAAGGAGAAGCCTACCGGATGAAAAGTCTTGCCGTAATATGTGGGCACATACCACATGGAATTCTCCGCCACGACCCGCCCGTCTGCCTTTCGTAGCTTCGCATCTTTGCTAGCCGCCGTGGCCATCATGCACAGGGCCATCTCGCCCCAGTCCCCGGATCTCTGCGCAGGTTCGAGGCAGTCGACCGGATCAACCAGCGGGGAGTCGAGAGGGAGCAGGGTGTCTGTTGTCCCGGGCACGGGCGTCTCCGAGTTGTCCAGGCCGCCAACGAGGAAGAACCAGGTTTCGTTTCTCGCATAGTCAGGCTCGACGACGCCCGGCTCGCAGAAGCGATGGTCGTCAAAGGCGTCATCGTAGTCGACAAAGAGCACCCTGGGCTCCGCAAACGCGGCGTTGATGGCGTCGACTGAGCGCCGGATCTTGTCGTTGACGTCGACAACCATGTCGTTCATGCGCCGTCGAAGCTCCCGCTTCAGCTTGGGGCCTCGCCACCACATGCCGAAAGAGTAGTCGTCGCACTCCTCCGTGTCGGCGTTGAAGAAGCGGGCGTATCCAGTGACGGTGATGGTGAACCACGGCCGCTTCTCCCACCGGACGCGGTCGAGAATTTCCATGATGACGAGTCGAAGGCGGTGTTCGAAATCGGAGCCGGCCATTTGCTCGTCGGCGCGACGAAGAGCAGATTCGCAGGTCCCAGAGTAGAAGCTGTAGAAGCGAAAGATGCAGCTGTTCATGATTTCAAAGAAGCCCAGGTCGTTGCCGCCAATGGACAGGAGGGCAAAGTCGGCCGTCGTCGTCGTGTTGAACCCGTCAATTTGGCTGTGCTCCGCGCCGGCGAGCATATCGTTGACGGTCGAGCCCGTGCACGAGAGGAACTGAAAGGTAGGGCTGTCGCCTCCATCCAGGCTGCGGCTGAGGTCGTTCTGGACCAGCATCGGGTAGGCATTGTGCCCGTGGCGACAGTCATCTTCGGTGCCGTTGAACAGGCCCGTGCCGATGCCGGCAGAGTACGAGTCACCGAGAGCGATGAATCCTGACGGACGGTGTCCCGGCCTGCTGGGAAAGGGCGGTGCGTAAGGAGCCTGAGATCGATAGGCTGTGGTGGGTGATTCTGCGGTTGTTTGTAAGACGTAGGTTAGTGAAAAGGAGCGCTATTGATGTGACGCAAAGCAAGGAACGGGGGATGGACAGCGCTGTCTCACCTGGGCGATGCTGTCCCAAGACTAGCTGTTCATTGTCCAAGCGATGCTCGTACGGCTGGACGGCCAGGCCGAGGCTGCGGATGGGAGCCCAGGCGAGCGTCAAGACGAGCAGCCAGTTTGCAACGTCTGGATACCGCGCCATGCTGGGGATGGGAAGAAGGATGAAGATGATGAAGATAAAGAAGACGATAAAAGCAGATGAAGCAAAAAAAGACAAACAAATGGCAGCTCAAGACATTTGAGCGCGGAGAGGTTGAGACGAACGCTTCGGATTGCCCCGGCGTTGGGGATAGCCGGGGGGTGAGTCGTTTGCAACTTGGTTGGGCTGAATGATGAGGCTGATCTGATGCGAGTAGGAGTAGTTTTGTGAGTCTTTTATGACTTACATGGCCCGTCTTATATGTATATGCGGATACATCGGGTAGATAGATAGATGCAAGCTGCAGACGCATCTACTAATGATAATACATGTGAGCTGCCATAGTGACCGAGTGACTGTCATACAGACCAGACTCAACCGTCATGCAGCGGCATCTGCCTGGGGGAACGCGACAGATAAGATAGCAGAGCCTAGCCTTGTGTCCGGGGGTCACCATTTTGTTGGGCTCGCTCCCGCTTATAGGCTGCCGTCGCTCCATGTGCCGCGGTAGCGAATTCCTACTTGCTGCCGCTTGTCAGGGGGCTTTAGTACCTTATGTAGTTGGAATAGCTCGTTTGCGACGGGCTCACGAGACGAGACTGAGGCGGGAATCAAGGGTTCATGTAATGTCGGGTACCTTTTGCTTGTGCAGATGGTACTGGAAAGAGGATGCAAGTGTTAAGCAGAGGTAATGTCTGCCGGGTACTTTTGCAGGGTACATGTTATCTTGTCGCAGAACGAACAACGTTGGTGAGTAAACGGGAACATGAGAGAGAGAGAGGCCAAGTAAATTGCTCGTGAAAATGCATCCAATGATGTTAACTTATTGCAAGTAAGCTAGTACCTACCTGTAGTGTAAGATGCTGCCTTGATACTCCCCCAAGCTCTATCATCCGAGCTCCGCAGAGCAGCTATGCTTAATGTGCATTGCATTTGGCCCACCCTTATGATTCCCGCTTCTCCGTCTCCAATCTGCCAACCTCTCCCCGTCAAACAAAGCATGTACCAGCACGAACCCGGAAGAATCCCACTTGGAAGCAATGGGTACAAGCACCAAGTACCTAATGTACATTCAGTACACGTATTGGACCCCTAACTTGATGTTCCATGGCCCTTCATACTACGTCATTCACGTGCGTCCCCCACCACACGTTTCCCACGCCTTTTTCCCCACCAAAAAAGGCCGGCGATCTCGATCCAAAAACAACGAAAGCCTTGCGTCATCGCCCATCAACCCCCTTTCAGCTGCTCCCAACCCAGCAAATTCCAAGCTTCAGAATTGCAGCAATCACCGAAGTATTCAAGGTACTAGGCCTAAGGTTTATGCTTGTCACAAATAGCAGCTGCACAAGGGCAATTCCCTGCCCCCCCACCTCTTGAATGTATGTACCTACTCCCTTTCGAATAGCTGTCCAAGTACTTGCACGCAAAACTTGGCTATGCGCCAATCCCCTCCGTCATTGCCGTCATACGTGTGTCCATGTCTGTTCCCCCCCAGCCTCGCTCGCCATGGCCATTCAGCGAGTGAGAATCCCGGATTCTGTTAGTTCAAAACAGCTTTGAGTAGACCGTGCTACAGTACGTCGACGTCAGAGGCGGGCTTCCCAACCCAATTGCCCTCCAGCTTTTATTAAAAGGGCCTGGCTGCCTCTGGAACTCTATCTTGTTCCCAATTCTCAAGTGATTTCTGCCAAACCCAATGCTTTCTACTCAACTTGGTACTATAAGCCATCTCCATCATTGAAACTACAGTCCATCTACGTAGCTGTCCTCTTCTCAACACCACAAACCAACTAAACGCACACCATCTACAACATGTCCTCCGCCATCGAAACCATCAACCAACTCGCGACATCCGCCGCAAAGGCCGTCTGGGGCGACTCCAGCACCGACGAAACCCACAAGGAGCCCATCTCGGGCGCCACCGGCGACGTTTCCAAGGGCGAGCCTTATGACGCCGGCAACTTGGGTATGATTGATAACCATGTGCATCATATCACAATGACTAACGCAAAAGCGCCCATACAGACCCCAAGGACCAAAACAAGGTCGAATCCAGTCTCAAGGGCCAACAAGACGACTCCCCCTCAGACCTAGCCGAAAACGAATACTACGCCCTCTCATCCTCCGCAAAGGACAAGCCCCTCCCCGAAAGCCCTCGCACCAAAGAACCCATCGGCGGCACCACCCTCCAGGATAATAAACCCAAGAGCAGCATCCCCAAGGACACTACAACAACAGGCACAAACGCAGACGACGGCGACGACGACGCAGCAAACCCCGAACAAGGCAAATCCCTCGACGAGCTCACCGGCGCCGGCCCCCGCCCCGTCGAAGAGCTCGCCAAGGAGAATGGCGGAAACGCTGCTGCCGCTGCCGCATCCTCCGGCGATGCCGTATCTTCGTCACAGGAGGAAAACAAGATGAAGCCCACGGAGCAGAAGCTGCCCGAGGACAATTCCCAGCGCAACGACAACAAGAAGTGGGAGGCTACCGAGGACGACTACGTCAAGACGACGGGGCTGGCGGCTGACGGAGGCAACTTTGATGCTGCGAAGCCTGGGGCTGGAGTTGAAGCTGATCGTATGTTCCTCTTTCTTACCTATGTATATGGTGAAATGAACCCTCACTGATCGTGTAAATTGTATAGGCTTGATGGAGCAAAAGGGCCTCAAGACAGACGACGACGACAACCACAAGGCCGGCAGTTCTGGCCGCAAGAGCTCGGATTCAGGCCGTCACAAGGATAAGCCCAGTCTAGGGGAGCGTATCAAGAACAAGCTGCACCGCCATTAAACCCGTCTATGAATTTCTTTTTTCCCAAATTCCCCCTTTGTTCCTTTTTTGTCAATTTTGTACCAGAAAGAGTACTCTCTTGTATCAATTATTTAATCCTACCTGTATGGAAAACGAGGTGTTTATGCGTCTATGATACTTTTTCTGTATTTCCTCATTCTCGCGCTTGGAAAAAAAAAGACAAAATATCCAATATTCACGATCTCAATAACGCTCCGGATATTCAATGCAAGCTTATTCGTAGATTCGATTTCCAAAACACTAATGCTAAACGTCAAAAACAAGTATATATACCATCATAAATAAGCCGTACCATATATATATGCAGCGTTGGATATATATGTAATATATATAAAACGGGTATGATATTCCAAGTTTTCCCAATCGCCATTTGACATTCATTTTCCTCAATTCAATGAAGGAGAAAATTTCCATCCAACTCTAAATCAAAGATGCCCAAGCTCAAGAGTCCGAAAAACAAAACATCCATCAGATAAAACAAAATTGAGAACATGGAATAATGTTTTGTCTTGTTTTTTCTTTGCATCGTGCGAATCCCAAGTTTCCTCTCTCGAGCCGTTAAAAAAAAACCAAGCCAAGTCAAGTCCAAAACCCATCAGAGGCGCCAACGAGAATGCCAACAAGTTTTGCTTGCGAATCATAATCACAAAAGTCGTCAGAGGCGGCAAACCCACGGTAAATGTAAATCCATCCTGCTCTCTTCATGGTGCCGATGCATTTCAACGTCCAGTCATCCCCCACGCCCCTTTGTTGGCTCTGGGTCATTGGATGTTGATTGAAATCAGGAAAACCCAAGACCACTTTGAATGCAATCAATCCATGACAGCATTTTTGTACAAGAGCCGTCCAGGCTCGACTGCATCCTTTGTTTCTTTTTTTTCGTCTTTTTCCCCTTGCCTTTCAATTATCCCCCTCTTTTTCGCGCCTCGAATCCCTGGAAAAAAAAGAAGAAGAAATCCAACTTTCGCTGCCATATAGTACCAGACCATTGCGGCATGGCTTTTTTTGGGTGGCCAGATCTTCCCCTTTCTAGATCATCCTGGTATCATTTCTCTCCCTCAAACATGCTTTGTGCTTCTCGTCTATACACCCTGCTTCTCCATTGTACATCGCGCTAAGCGTCCTTATATATAGAGCCCAGTTTGCTGACTGTGTCAAACAATATCAGAGGATCAGGGCTTTGGTGGCTCAGGGGCGAGTATTTCACAAAAAGCCAGATTCAGCAAGAACCCTGCATCACACAATTCGTTAGCAAATGTGAAAGGGCAAATTGAAGCAAAGCTCTCCTCTGCTCTGCTTTGCTATACATACCTGACAATCTTCTCGTCCTCACGCTCGCGCGGTTCAATCTGTAAACTCTTGTCGTACATCTCATGTACGTCTCCCGCGGCTTGCATGTTGCTCACTATGTAATCATGCAGCTCGGGGACTGGCTGCAGGGAGTATCCCACATTCTGGTATTGCTGAATGTCGCGGATGACCTCGGCTGTCTTTGCTCTCTTGGCAAAGTTGATCAGATTGGTCTTTTTAATCACCGAGGGTATTCCGTCCTCAATAAAGGTAAGATCGGTCAAATAGACACCTGCGTTCTCCAGTCAAAACCACCACTCTTCACCACACGGTCGCTCAACAGTCCAAACTCACCAAAAAAGGGGATGCACGGCGGGTTGGCAACGTGAAGCGCCTCGCGATACTCGCCAAAGTTCTTGGTGCTGGCCATGAGTCGACGCATCGTTTCCAGAACAACGCTGGTTCGCTGAGGGACTTGGTCCCAGGTTCGCTTCAAGCGGGCAATAGGCGCCGTGCCCAACGCTGAGATGATGGATGTCAACGTGGAGAAGTTGTTGAGGCCTCGGCATTTCTAGTACAACTGTGTTAGCACCTGTTTCTTCTTCTTTCAATTCAAAAGCTTCAGGATTCGCAAACATACGTCGGCAACAGCAACAAAGTGCTTAATCACCACAACTCGCTTCTTGACATCCATTTGGTTTAATATCATTTCCGCCACCCAGTTGGTCATCTGGTTAGAGTGCAGAATCAGAGCCTTGACGTTCGGAGCTGCGTCAGGGTCGCCCTCTGCAACCTTCTTCTGCCACGTCTTGTTCAAGCACTCGGTGGCCTTGATCTTGGAGTACAGCCGAGATTCGATGATTGTCAGCTGGCGAGCAAACTCTGTCACGTCAATGTCCAAGAACTTGAGCTTTCTCATGTTCTTGGGAATGATGGGTGTCGGAGTGCTCTGGTTCAGGGTTTGAATCATGCGCCTGGCGCCGGCCTCCTTGCCGCTGAGCCTCTGGTCGAGGATCGCCATCAGCGGCCCTGAACCTGGTGTCTCGGTCGACTTGACAGTGTCTCTCGCAAACGTGTAGACGTCGCGTATCAGAGTCTTGGACTCGTCGTTGAACTCTTCCATCCAAAAACTGTCGAACCAACTCTTGAGAATGTTGACCACTCTGAATCGGATGAGCTTCTGCTTGCGGTCTCGCCACAACTCATAGTCATTTTGTGTGAGGCCCTCCGGAGGCTGTATGCCGAACCGTTGAACCAGCATCTCAAAGAGCTCGCGCGCCGAGGTAAAGGATCGATAAGTCAAGAGGAAGGTGTTGTTAAAACTCGAATCAAGTTTATCATGGCGCGTGAGCTGCTCGACCAGTGCCAAGAGAGATCCTCCCTTTACCGTGGGTGTGGTTGCCTTTGCGTCCCAAGAGAGATCGTTTTCATGGTCTAGAAGCAGGAACTCGGGCGTGTCCTCGTCCGGCTGGAGCTGTGGTGACGGGTCTTCTCCAAAGATCTTCTTGACCTTGGAGTAGTCGCCCTTTCTGGAGAATCCGGGGGGAGCATCGCCCTCGGAGTACGACTGGGTGGTGATGAGTGGCGGTCGGACTGGTGCGGTCCTCGAGTCCGATCGTTGGTGCGGCCTATCGTAAGGCATAGTCTCTCCTCGCTGGAGCTGGCCCCGCGGTGGTTGACGGGCCTTTGCTTGCTGCTGCTGCATGTTGATCAGGACCTGCTCTGAAAGCAGCTGTAGCGAGAATCCCGTGTGCGACGAGTTCGTCTCGAGTGCTCTCGCGCACTTGCGAACATAGTCGAGACGGCTCTCGAGAGGCTCTCCCCGGACTTCTGACCATTCGTCCGCCAGGGGTCCGGCGACGGCTTGGCAGCTTAGCAAGAGGTCGGCAATGTTGTCGTACAGCGACTGCTTGTTGATGCTAAAGTCTTCCAGCTGCGGTGTCTGGAATGTATTGCCTAGAGATGACAGGTCGACCGACTCAATCATGGCAATCCACGGTCTAAATGTCTCTACGACCTTGCCGCCGGCAAAGCAGATATTGTTAGCAATGGCCTCGTGTCGCTGAGGCGAGATGATCTTTTCAGGAGCTGTCAGGTTCTTTTCCAGCTCGCGAATGCTAGACACAAGAATTCTCTTGTGCTCATCTAACCTCTCGAGGAGATTACCATCGAGGACTGCAGTGGGCTCGGTGAGACCCTCTTCATCGTCAAGGAAGTTGGGGGACATCAAATCGTGGAAATCTAGCCCGTTGCTCTGCCAGCTACCACCTGAGGTGCTGCCAATGACAAAGCCAGGGAAAAGTCGGGGGATGTCCTCTCCTCTCTGTTGCCTGGCAACTTCAACATAGCTGAAGACGCCGCCCAAGACGCCGTCGGCCTCCTGGAGACACTTTTGAACGGATTCCGCGTTGGGCCAATCGGCGGCGGCAATGTGGGAAGAAATCACCAGCTTGGAAAACTTGGACATCATGTCTCGGAAGTGGGGGTAGAGTGCCTTGTTGGTGGAGATGATGGAAGGCTGGCCAGAGTGGTTGTCCGTGGTCCCTGAGCCGGCGGCGAGAAGTAGTCTGAGGTGATCGGAAATATCTTCGGCCCTGGCCACGTATTCGGAGCGGGCGTTGTTGGTGACGGCCTCGCGATATCGGTCGATGGCGCGCTTCATGTTGGTGACAAGGAGACTCCAGGTAAGGGGCGGCGTGGATCCATCGTCAAAGAAAGACTTGGGCACGCTGGTGGTGGCCGGCACGTTGTAGGTGGTGCTGGTGAAGGATGTGGCCGATGCAATGTTTGGTGGCTGGCTGGTGTTGGCGAACCCGAGGGCGTATGCATCGCTCCTCTTCCGCCGAGCGGGAGAAGTACCATTCATAGAGTCCATTGACGTTGACGGAGAGAGGGCGGCGCTAAATGAACCTCGAATACGAGGCTGGATAGAGCATTAGTTCCATGTACTTTCTTTCTTTCTGTTTGTTCATGGTCTAATGGACAGAATGTACTCACCATGGACCCTCTGGAAGCGAGCATCAGAGATTCGCCTTCAGCCTCTGAAGCTGAAGTCGCCGAGTCGTCGTCCTCATCCTGGGTCAGCCCACGCGCCATCATTTCTGGTGGCGGCCGCGTCTTTTCGGGCATGGCAACGTTCATACGGTCCCTAGGGCCCGTCTCGGCCGAGGACATGGGCGATTCTAGCGGCAGCTCCATGCTGCGATCGCCCGTCATCATGTTGTAGTAGAAGAGGCGGCCATCTGGCGTAGCCTGCGGAATCCAAAAGTCGGCGCGAGACTTGTCGCCGCCCATGTCGGTGCCTTCGAGCGGCAGGCTGCCAAAGCCTTCACCCTCGGAATCCTCGTCTTGGTCGGCACTGTCTTCGTACATGTCGTTTTCCTCCATTTCGTCCTCCAAGTGGTGGTTGGCATGGCCGTTTTGGCCCATGTCGGGAAACTCGTCGGAGCTGGTGATGGCCTGGCAATAATTGCTGGGGAACCAGCCGCGGACTCCATTGATGACGCCGTCCCACCAGCCGCTCTCAAGCTGGGTGATGACCTGGATGATGTCGCCCTCGTGGAAGCTGAGACTGGTCCTGTCGTCGGCCTCGTAGTCGTAGAGAGCACGGACGTACATGCTGCCGGGCGGCGCAGTTCCCACGACGCCGTCCATGGTTTTTGGCGCGCGCGTGTGGGGGAAGAGCTAGAGAGAGGGGGGGGAGATAAGGAGAAGTTGGGGAGAAAGAGATTGTGAGAGAGAGCGCGAGACAGAGTCGGATGGGGGTTTCGACAAAGGCGCAAACGCGATGGCCGGGATGAAGATGGCGATCGAGTCACGGCTGCGCTCGAGGCCGCGGAGGATCTGTGCCAGCAGAGAGCAAGTCGAGTCGGATCGGGTCAGGTCAGGTCAGGTCGAATCAGATCAGGATCAGGATGGGATGGATGGCGACAAAATCACCGCAGGACATGGTCCGCGAGTCAGCCTTGTTGCAAGCCGGCGGCGCGCGCTGGGCCGATTCCAATGCCAATGAGCATGCCACCAATGTGCAGGCGGAGAGCAGGCGAGACGTGCTCGATGGGCCGGAGATGTTCAGTAGATCGCTGGGGGAGAAAGGGGAGGCTATCGTCGACTGGAGTTTGGAGCGGCGGCAATTGGGGTGGTGGCCTTGCTGTGTTTCTGGCGCTGCTGCAGAAAGGGCACTTGACGCTTGCTGCTAGGCCGTTACGGGCACTGGGGGGGCGCTTTAGGCGAGACAGAAGCACTGATGGAGGCGCTGTATCTTCCCATGTGCTAGTGGGCGTGGGCGTCCTCCACTTCTACTTCTACAATGGACCCAATCGGTTCTGGCAGTGTTAGCGAAGTACGAGGCCCGTTGCAGCAACCCCACGCGCCCGACACCTCTGAAATCCGACAGCTGCTCTGCTGGGGGGGGGGGGGGGGACTCGACGCACCTGAAGCATGATGCCGTCGATCGCCCAGCCCAAGCAAACGTGGAAGTGCAGGCTCAAGCAGCACGAGCAACGCGCGACATCAGACTGGCGGAAACGACAAAGTCCAAATGCACGTATGTACGAGTACGTACTTGTACCTACCTACCTAATACTTCTCATGGACCCCCAAAATGAGACGAGCCCCAGTTCGCCATGCTCCGTCGCTCCAGCTTTAGCGCCATGCACGCGGCCAGGTACAGCTACCCTAGGCAGCCGCAGACGGCCGGCCACATGCTGCGTACCCGGTACTTGTGCGAGCTCGAACTGGTGGCTGGCCACTACTAAAGAAGAGGCGACGCTGTAGCTGCAGCACCTCCTGAGCCGTTGAAACCTCGCAGCAGCCATTGATGTTTGGTGTTAGGCCGGTACTCGTACATGCTCGTACATGGACTTGGACTTGCACCAACACAAATCATCCATTTTGAATTGAATCAAATTGAATGCATCAATCAAGCTAGGACGGACCCACGACGTGCCGGAGCTTGTCCATGATTGGAGATTTGCTCTCGAGAAATGGACAAACGGCGCTTTCTCGAACCTGAATGGAACAGTTGTCGTATGTACATGAGATACGATATCAAGACGTGAATGGGTCTCCAAACACGCGCAATGGACGCACAGACAGGCACATGTGCATTACAGGTTGGTTTGACTCCATTGCCTAGAATGGAAAAACGCTTGAATTGATGATTCTGTTTGCCGCAGCCGTCATCTCATCTCATAAATACGGATAACTTATGAGCACTTGTTCTCCTCCAATCTCCCCAGCTCGTGCCTGTCACTGCCTTTCAACGATGGGCTTGTCACCTCGCACCCCACGTTTGACCACCTTGCCGGCCACCCAGAAGCGAGAAAGATGATTTGATTGAGAATCGACGAAGCCGGATTGGAAGGGGATGCTCCAGATCGACTGTCCTCTTTCTACGTACCAGTACGACGAGTATACGATAGCAACAGTATGCTTCACCTTCTGTGCTGCAACTCTGAGCTCCTACGACAGCAAAAGCGTTGGTCATGCCGCTTCCGTTGCATTGCATTGCATTGCACTTCGAGACGGACCAACCTATGCAATTTTGTTGGTACTATTGGTTGCAAAGGATGGAGCATCTCTCTATCTACCAGGGATTGTTCGGCCCTCAAATCTTGGAGCGACGGCATACTGTATGGTGGGCAAGCAATGCAATGCAATCCTCCCACGCTGCCCAAACACACACGCACGCACACACAAGAGAGAGAGGGGGAGAGAAAGAAAACCAGCCAGCCATGGAAGGCATAATCCTGCGCGAGAGCTCAAGCCGCTGGCATCAAAGAACCTACAGGTATTCATTTACACATGGTCCAAACATACAGTAGTCGGGTCTCTTTCAAACCGCCTCTTGGACATTTTGCATGAATAAACGCTGGCTCCAAAACCCCACAAAGCAAAAAGCGTCGGCCAACGCATCAGCAAAAAAAAGAAAAACTCGGTAATGAAACTCGGACGCGAAAAGATACACTTCGGAGGAGTCCGCCGAACAGGATCCAATCTGAAATAAGGCTCGAAAATCATGGACGGGCTTGCAACTTTTTTTTGGGCGAAATGGGGGGACCCGTGTTCCAGATAGAAAGGCTTTTCAAAAAGCACGAGCACGCACCATCCAGCAAAAGCAGCATCCCGCCACTAACAACAAGAAGAAAAAAACCAATTATACAGCCCAAGGGAAAGGGACTGACTTGGTACTTTTCCGCCAAATTTTCGCCAGACAAAGGCCCGGAAAGCTGCGTCAAAAAAGCCATTCCTGGAACCGACCAACCGGCCGCTACTTGTACTAGCACCAGAGCTAAAGTAAACCAAGCAAAATGAGCACCTCTTTCTCGTGTACTCCTACTCCGTACTGTCACGACAAAAGCTGGCCGCCCATGGCAACGAAAGGGCTCGCGGAATTCTAGAAAAGTGGATGTGCCAATTTGCTCCCAGGGGGGCGAAAGGAGGCCATGGCTCGCCTTCAGACCTGCTTACAGTTAAGCACTCGTACCGCTACTACCAGTGAGACCACGTGGGGCGAGTGCCCGGAGCGGCCAGCGTCTAGGTCCCGGAAGCTTGCCCCGGACCCGCCTGGCGAACCAGGTACTGGTACAGTACGGAGAACAGGTACATGTCACCTCTAGCCAGCAACAGCTACAGTTTAGTACCTGTATTTCGGTGTAGGGTACAGTATGCAGAGGATTCTGCTGACACTGTGGCGGCATGGGCAACTCTAATTAGGTACTAGGTACTAACAGAGACACAGCGCTTCAATACTCGTACAAGGGTCATCTCCCACTGAGCGAGTACCTACTTGTACGCGGAAACGGTGCGGATTCGGCTTAAACGGTGGTGGCTGGGCTTGCGCAATTTTGTGCATGTTTCAAGTGCTCCGTTTCCCGTTTTCCCGTTTTCCTGCGCTGGCACCTCGGGGAGGTACTTGAGAAGGGCTGCTGACGAGCCTACATGCTCGCACGCGCCTCGTACTCGTACTGTGCGGCCAGAGAACGCGCTGCCATCGTGTACATGCTGGCCGGAGCTTCTGCTGCTGACTTTCGAGTAATATCGATAGGTACCTGTATGGCAGCACTGAAAATAGGGGTCTGGTCGCCTTTTGCCTGTGCCGCCCACCTTACGGGAATTAGTAGGTAGCTGCTTGTACCCGTACCAGTGATTGATTTGACTGAGCGCCACGTTCAATGGTTGCATCAATGCAATCTGAATGGCAGAGACACACACCGCTGGAGCTGCTTCTACTTTGAGTTACAGCCTCTTCGCACATCGGTGGTGGTTGGTGTTGCTGCGAGACAGAGAGAAAGGCAGCATTGACAAGACAACGAACCAGAGTATGGGGTAAAAAAAGAAAAAAAGAAAGAGAAAAAAAAGACACAAAGAGTCTCGAGGTTTCCCCTCCATCATACTCGTACGAGCCCATCCAGACTTGAACCTATTCGCTACGTCCACCCGGTGGGATGGAGCATCGTCACAATCTACCGAGGCAGCGGTTCGAGGCTCCGGTGTGGATAGATGTTGCTTTTTTTTAGTGCAGCGCGTGTCAACTTGTCCAAGGAGAGCAGCTGTGCTGTGCTGTGCTCTGCTGTGCCCACAACGACTCCGTAACTCCATCTGATCTCAAGACATGAGATGATACCGTCCGAACCGGCTTGATTGATAATTGATGGCACAACGGCATCCTTCCAGAAGGCAAGCAAGGCATGATACCAGACAGTATGCTCGGCTTTGTCAGCTTCAATCGTATGCACCCCACGCCGCCCGAGAGCTGACTAGAGCCGCTGTGGGTTGACGGAGCGGGAGATGCAGCCACCAGAGGAGCAGAAGAGGACGGGAAGACATGTACGAGTACCTACAGTAAGACGGCGATCTCACAAGCAAGGTACGAGTAAAGCAAGGTACGAGTACAGCAAGGCGCGCATGTACGAGTAGCCTGCTGTATGTACAGCACTCGCAGATCCAAGTATCTCGGCGGAATTCGCATGTTGCACAGCCAATGCACGCTTACTTCTACGTGCGCGTACGAGTAATGCCTAGGTACTCGTACATGACAGTGGCCATTGTGGTGATGCCCGATTTCTAATAATACTACCTACTCGTCCAGGAGACTTGGTGTCCATTACTAGCAACTTGGCCGCTTGGGAGGCGCCAACGAGTCGGCTCGTATACACCAGTCATTCGAGCACCTGAAACGACTTCTCACCGTGGCTAAGACATTCCACCTCGACCAAGGCTGAGTGAGAGGCGGTCTACTGCAGTGTGTCCGACAGGTATTGGACGACGTCCATTTTCCCATCACCGCCAGTCTGGCTGATTTGCACCGAGCACTCCAGTAGGTACGGGTACAGGTAACGGTACTCGTACATGCAGGCATACTGTACACGCATCTGCATGCCCCCCTGTCCAGTCTCTTGGTGAGTGCTCGTAGTGGTTGATTTTCCCGTTCGCACCTGGTCCAAGCACGGAACACGGAGAGAAGTGCCCACGGAATGGAAGAAGGGGGTCTAGTTTCGACGCTTCCCCTGTCTCCTTTATGCACGAGAATGCATTCATGTGCCTTAGCACCAGTAGCGTGTACAGGTACGTGTGCGAGTGCAGGCATCTGGGAATGCGTCCATCTCCACTACTGGAAAAGTACTTTTCGGAGCAGTAGACACCGACTCTTGGACGGTACCTGTCGGGCAGGATTGCATCGCATTGTCTCACCCAGAGAGCCCGTCAGCGTATGCGCAGTACTTGGCGCCAGCAATCTCACACTTGCATTCGAGGTATCTGTCGGGTAGCCATGAGGACATCCCCTGCAATGGACGCAGGCATGTACAGTATCCATCAATTGATGCTTGGAGAATCGAGCGCGCTTCTAGAAGGTGATTTGTGATGTGAGATGGCAGCGATTGTTTTGCACCTTATCGCGAGTCATTGGTACGGCATACAGGTACAGCCATGTGCGTACGAATACATGTATAATAGCAGACCATTGCTTTTCCAATGTAGGAAGACGAGGTGATGAAGATGCGCGGCTCAATGCAGTATTTCAATACGTCGAGGTTGGCAGTGACGATAACCTTGGCCAGACTGTGCTCAATGAGCGGTGTGCAACGGCTAATACAGTGCGATGCATTGTTACTAAGACGGAAGCTGGTTACTCCCCCCCAAGGCCGTCGTGTTGTCAAGAGTCGCCCAAGTGGTGGCTCGGTAGTCCGCTCTCAGCTCCTAAGTTCGGACATGGCGCCCGTGGTGGGTTGGGGTGGATCGCCAGATGCAAGACCGGCCTCGTGTGGTGATGGAACCCAGCTCCGTCCGATGCTATGGAGGCGGGATCGCGGAGACCGACCAGGTGCTCATTGTCTCTTTCCGCTCCATCATGACGCGCGCCGGATCTTGATCAGTTTGGGCGTCCGAGTACCGGTGCCGGGACGTGCGTCCATCTCGATTTCCTCCAAAGGAGCAGGGCCCAAGCAAATCTACTCTCCAGCTCTGCTCGGTACTTGGGATTGTCCAAGGTGATCCAAGACAAGGCGGCGCATTTTGGCGTTTCCCAGGGAGACGTTGGAAGTGGGCACCGCCATTGCTAGCACCAGCACCAACACCAGCACCTGTAGCATGTGTCTGGTGTCTTATCCACCTCGCAGAGTGGTAATGGGCTTGGCGGATACTTGCCATATTGGGCCTTTTGCGAGGCCTGGCGGCACTGATCGATTCCTAGAACGTCCGATCCAGCTTACTTTGGCGAGCGCATGTGTGAGTGCAGTACGAGCACACATTTGATGCTACTGCACAGCGGAGCAGCGCATTGGCGGCGGCGGCGGCGACTTGCAACGTCTCTTGGCCTTTTCAACGAACCAAACACATGCTATCTCTTATGGCGGCTGCTCGACACTCTTGGGTGTCCGTAGTGATGGCTGAAGGGAGGGGGATAAGGGAGAACCAGGTGGGGGGTTCGCTCGACCTGAGGACCAACAACACACACAGTGCTGGCCAGGGAATGTCGACGACGTCTGTTCTCGTGATGCGACCATGTAGCACGGAGCAAAGGACAGCACATCATGTCCCAGGCTCCTGATGCCGCCAGCATGTCCTCGTAGACGCAAGCTGTTGCTGACCGACTGTCGCCAGAACCCGATGGTGGGGTGGCCATGGGCTCTACTGTACTCGTACAGGCTGCAGGCGGCGCGCTATCCATGTTAGCAGGACAAACAGACGTGCAGCAGCAGCAGCGCCTATCAATCAAGCCCCCAGCACGGCTGTACGTGTGATCAATGGATCAACTGCTAAAACACGCGGGACATGATGCCACCCTGCATGGAAGCTGAGAGGGCCGCGGGGTGGAAGAGGGACGAGAATAGGGAGGGAGACGGAGCGGATGGGTTCCATGGTCGGGAAAGAAGAGAATAAAATGAACGGACGGGAATGATGATATAACAAACGAATAGTAAGAGAAATACTAGTCCAAAGGAAATGGGAAAAAGCAATCAAGAAACGAACGGGCAATACAGTAAAAACCCATGAAGGAAGAAGAAAAAAAGTTGGTGGGGGGATGGAGTTGAGAGGACGGATAGGCGGAAGACGCAGGTCCGGTCAGTGGTGATGGATCATTAGGTGATTGATTGATCAGTGCCACTGCAGTCCAGCGTATTGGCAAGTCCAAGTAGAGGTACGAGCATCCGTGGGGACATGTACCCTGTACGAGAGTTGGCCGGCATGGCGTCGGCTGTGCCTGGTTTCTCTCCCTTGCTGTTCCCGCGATTCAGGCATTTTTGTTCCTTTTTTCCCTCTTGCCTCTGGCGCACGGAGGCCATTTGGGTCTGTGTTGTTTTTTGTAGTGCCGCTTTTAAGGCAGAGTCCTTGTCCTTGTCTCTCTGCTCTTGGTCTTTGGTTCTTTGCTTTTCCCTTTTTTTCTTTTTACCTTTTAGTTGGGCCGACGAGGCGGGAGGCGTGCTGACCGACCTGGACTGGACTGAGCTGGCTGGGCTGGGATGGGCTGGCCGTGGCTGACCTGATCGGACGGGACGTGTTCGAGGAGCGATGCGCCAACGCATTTGATGGGATGGGCAACAACGGGTGATCCCGAGGGCGAGAGAAAGGTGTAGCTGGTGATGCTGCTGCTGCTGATGATGATGGGCTGGGTGTTGAAATCGAGGAGGTTGTCCTTGATCGTCCTGTGCTAGATGGCACTTCTCGTACGCCCAGTGACAGATACACTAGACGCAGATTTACAGCGCCGTCGTCGGTATAATCGTACTAGCAGCAGGCAGAGCGTCCGTGGAAATATAATGGATGGAGTCGCAGGCCAGGTGGACTCGGCATGTCGCAACACTCCGCAAAGCAAATTGAGTCTCAACTGTCTGTCTCGTTGTGGGTTCGGAGAGCGAAATAGAAATGGCACGGCAGAGCTGGTGGTGTCAGTTCGGACCTAGCGCCTGGAGCTATCAATCCTCGCGGCCAAGCGTGTGACTCCGGCAACCAGAGCCTGGAGCCCCGACAGGCCAATGGCGGGGCAGGGCTTTTGCCAGCTCGCGCGCGTACCGGTACCTGGCCCGGACCCGGACCGCGCTGAGCTGCGAGTACCCAGAGGTACCGCCCCCTTGCGCCTCTCTTAGTACCTACCCCCTACCACCTTTGTAACACTTCATGTAACTTGCAGCAGCGCCAGGCCAGCCCAGCACACACCACAGCACGGCATCAAGTCCATCAAATCCATCCAGCTGGAGGGGCCGAGCTTCGCCCCTCTTGCGCTGACGGGACCCCCGCTGGAGGCACTTGGTAGCGTCGGTCGCCAGCGCAGCACGCCGCTGTGTCGCGTTTGAGAGGTGGGCTCCGTCGTCGTCGCTGTGCTCGTGATGCCTCTGCGTGTACCGCCGCCGCTCATCTTGGCCACAGAGGTACCTGCAACGCCTGTACCGGTACTTGGCCGCCGCGTCTGGCACGTCGCCGGGCCTGCGAGGTCGCGGTACAAGCGCCCCGTCCGACGCCCCCTCTGCTGGCCGTACCGCGCTGTACCTGTCTTGGTACTGTACGGTACTTGGGCGTTGTACCGCTACCTTACTCGTACCAAGGCACAGCAACAGCACAGCACAGCGCACAGCGCACTCCAGCAGCCCAGGTTCCCGCGCTCCCTCCAGCGCACTGCCCACACTCATGTTCCCACCATTTTCGCACCGCTGCCAGCCTCCCCCTCCCCCTCCATCCCTCTTTTTTTTCTTCTTTTTTTCCCGCCCGGCTCGACTTTTCTTCCAGGCCTTCTCCAGTGCCCTCTGCCCGCTATACCCTCTGTACCATCCCCCCCCCCCCTCCTTCTGCGCACCCACCCCTCCCAAAATTCTTACCCCCCAGTGGCTTGCTGTCCGCGTCCCCCGAATTGAAATCTTTCCCCTCCCCCCCTCTCGCCGTCTTTTCCTTCATTTACTTGCCCTCGCCCTCTTAACTCGCCTCTCCCCTCTTCGTCTGCCACCATCTTCGTTGCCCCCAACGACAAACTACACCAAGCCCGAGCATCACCATTCTCTGCCCGAATCCCCCGATTCTTCTATCCGTCGAGGCCTCCAGCAGCCTCTTGTCCTCACCAACCCACATCCTTAATCTTTCCATGACCAGAATACCGTATCTTCCAATGAGCAGCATCAACATCGGCGCCACCGCAGTCACACTTTAAACCCCACGGGCGCGCGTGCGAGCGAGGAGCTAGGAGTCGAGAGAAAAGAGAATTCGCAATCCCACCAGAGCACGAGTACGATATTCAACCATCGTAGCGTCCGCCCCAGCCGGCACAGCCGAGCGTCGCGTCAGCGCCAAAACCAACCCATCGCCATCTTCATCCCCCCATCAACCACAGCACGCGACTTTTGCCCAAAATGCCTGGCGCCAGCGTCGCAGTTCTCCCGCCCCCAGCGGCCTCGACCCCGTCCTCGCGGAAGGCGTCTCTCGCGCCAGAACGCAAATACAAATGCCAGTTCTGCAACAGAGCCTTCAGCCGAAGCGAGCATCGAAGCCGTCATGAGCGATCACGTACGTTTCCCAGAGCCCCCAAAAAAAGAAAAATTCTCCCTCGATGAAGAAGAGAAAGAAAACCCCCATTACTTTGAGCATTCTTCGCTCTCCAACATGACAGCCCTGCTAACTTCCTTCTTCTTAGATACCAAGGAGCGTCCCTTCAAGTGTATGAAGTGCCGAAGCACCTTTGTTCGTCGCGACCTCTTGCTCCGACATGATCGCACAGTCCACGCCAAGGATGGCGGCGTCCCCCTTCACAGCGACGGCAAGCGTCGTGCTGGACCCAAGACTCGAGCCATCGGCGGCCCCTCCAAATCCTCAATCGCCTTGGACACGTCCACCCTGGAGCAGATGGAAGCTGGCGGCGACGGCATTTTCGATGTCGAGGCCGCCGCCATGCTCGTCGCCGACCTGCATCACAAGGCCACTGCTGCCATGCGTGGAGACGATGGATCGTACGAAGACGGCGCATCCATGGCCTTCTCTCCGCGAAGCTCCACCGTCATGGAGCCTGCCGTCACCTACCCATCCGGTGCCATCGCCCTCCCGCAAGTTCAGTGGGACAACTTCATGGCCGAGCCCAAGCCTCACTCCATCACCTCGAGCGCCTCGGACTCCTTCGAGTCGTCGCAGCCCTTTGCCGGCGGAAACAGACTGCCGCACCATGCCGCACAGCTGCCTCCCTTCGGTGGCCGGAACTGCAACGGTCTTGTGCCGGCGCTTCAGTCCATGATCAATTCGCTCCCCGCCTCTGGCCCCGAGATCCCAGCCCCTCAGTCTCCCTCCGCGGTAGACTCGCAGCAGGCTGGTTTCAGAGCTCCCCAGGTCTCTGGCGATGATGAGCGAAACGCGATCCTGGACAACATCCGCAGCACTGACCGCGAGCACGCCATTCCCGAGAGCTTTCGCCTTCCCGGCCTGGGCTCTCTGAACCGCTACCTGGCCACGTACTTTGGGCTGTTCCACCACCACCTGCCCTTCCTGCACCCTGCCTCCTTCACCCCGTCGCAGGTGTCGCCGCCGCTGCTCTTGGCCGTCCTCAGCATCGGCGCTCTCTACGCCTTTGACCAGGACCAGGCCTACATGCTCCACATCGGGTCCAAGGTCCTAGTCAACCAGTTCCTCCAGAACAAGGAGAACTTTAGCTCCCGCAAGTGTCCCCTGTGGACCATGCAGAGCTCTCTCCTCAACATGATCTTTGCCAGCTGGAGCGGCGACCCCAAGGGCTTGGAGTGGGCATGCTCCATCAAGAGTCTCCTCGCCAACATGGTGGCCGGGAACCGTTACGAGCTCAAGCTTCGCCAGGAGGCCCGCGGCTCGGCCAAGCCTACTCGCGCAGAGTGGGTCGAGGACGAGGGCTGCCGCCGCACGTACTATGCGGTCTACATCTTTTTTGGCTTGCTGACCCTGACGTTTAACCACACCCCCGCCATCGGCTTCAACGAGTTTGAGGACCTACAGCTGCCTTCGACCGAGGCCCTGTGGAACATGCAGGTTGCCGACGAGGCTGCGTGGGCCGAGCAGCTCGACAAGTCGCCCGCCGCCATCTTCATGGAAGCCCATGACAATCTGTTCCAGGGCGAGGCCATCAAGTACAGCGCCTTTTCCACCCGTGTCATGATCAATGCCTTGTTCCTCGAAGTATGGTACCACAAACGTAGCCCTGAGGCCTTGCAGGATGTCGTGACCGAGTACAAGCTTAGACTCGCCCTGGAGACGTGGGAGAAGTCGCTGGACCTGTGCGAACCGGAATCTGTCGTGGTGCCCCTTAGCGCTCCCCACAAGGGCCACCCCCTCATCTTCAATGCCCGCGCCATGTACCGTAACGCCCGCGCCCGCCTCGAGGTCGACCTCAAGACGGTGCAAGAGGCCCTGCGATACCACGAGCCGTACGAGGTCGCTGCCGCCATGTCCCACGCCCGGGACCGCGTCAAGCGCTCCAGCGAGATGATCAAGGTGATTGAGGAGTGCTACAACTGCCTGGAGACGGCCGTGGTCCAGGGCGTCCGCTGGGTGGCGCGCACCTCGTCGACCAACTGGAGCGTCGAGCACCCCCTGTGCGGCCTGGACCTGATGATCGTCCTCACGCTGTGGCTGTACCGTCTGGAACACGACGAGGAGCCGGCGACGCCCGAGGAGGTGGCCATGTACTACAAGGTCCGCCAGCTGTTCGTCAAGGACTTTGACGAGAGCATCATCGCCAACCTGAGCTCCGTGGTTGCGCGCCTCTGGGGCTCCATGTTGGACGAAGTTGTTGTGTGGGGAATTACGCGCCTCATGGGCGAATCATTCAAGCTGCATTCAGAAGCCCTTGTCGGCTATGTCGGCGACGAAGCTTCCTCTAATGTATCGACTCCCTCGATGACCTCGCAGGGAGCGGACGAGGACAGCGTGTACTAAAATACATATGCGATGACGAAACGACTATTTTTCCTTTTCTTTTTCTCTTCTCTCTGTTCATCTTTATCAGGGGAGCGCGAACACACGCGCCGGACTTTTCTAACGCAAAACTCGATTTTATGGCTCATTTCCTCTTCTTTTTTTTTTTTCCTCTTTCGACTTATTTTTACTGGCTTGTCAATTTTCAACATTGTGGCGCGCGGTCCGGAACGGAGTAAGGCTAATGCTGGGAAATGTGCTGTTTCGATTATTTCTTTTTTTTCCTCTTTTTTCCTCTTGGTTTCTCATGTCATTTCCTTGACGGCTCCTGAGACAGGGCAGGGGATCGTGTGTCTAGTATGTGTTCTGCTACTGCTCTTAATTATTGGCTTTGACTTGATTGTTTTTGTTCTGCATGGGTCGATCGAAAGGATCACGGGGAGGGGGTTAATTCTGGAGAGGCGGCGAAAGCAGGGAAATACTGGCGGGATAAAGGATTGGACGTTTCGCATGATTTCGGAACTTCCGAGAAAGGAATTATTTGGATCTCGACACCGCGGCAGCGCAAGCTAATGAACTACGAGGGCAGGTTGATTGGCTGGTCCATGATGGTGATGCCGCCTTTTTCGCATTTCCCCTTTTTTATTTGTTTCTAATGGCCCTTGTTGCCCTCCTTTTATTATTCTCTTACCATGGTAATTTTTTTCTTTTCCTTTTTTATCTTTTTCTTTGCAGCGGTTGTAGTTTTTTTCCTACCTTGTCTTCTCGCTTTTGCTTGTTTTGCTGTCGCTTTTTTTTCGCTGGCATTGCAGTCTGATTTACCATTGGCAATTTCCAAATTCTCAGATACCTTGTTCGATATACAGATTGCTATTCTTCATTGAACCTTTTCTTCTACTTCTTCTCTCCTCCTTTGATTTCTTCTTCTTTCCTTTTGAACTGTGTGCTCTCTCCTCTTGTAAACGTCTTGTTTTGTGTGCTGTGTCTTTGTTTTCGTCTTGGTTATGCTACGAAGGGATGCTTACGGAATGACGGCACCCGCACCGCCCACGACATGCCGTGTGTGTTGTGTGAGTGCTCATGGTCGAGAGCCAGTCCCGCTGCTTCGGTGTGTATAGATATTCCAGTACTACAATTCGAATAATCGTGTCTCTGTCAAAACCGATGATGCCACGTAGGGCGCCATGTGGTGTATGTGTACATGTCTGTGACTTTTTATTCATGCTTCATGTGACTGCACTAGAGTCGTGATGTAGGTAGAGTAACCAAGGTCGTCAAATGCTTGGCTCCTCGGAAGCGGCCCATGGTTTAATTACCTTTTTTAATTTCTTGTGGCTGACCAACCGTTTCCCACGTTCTTGTCCAACCTGTGCGACTTGCTCTGGTGTCATCCGATGAGGAGAAGCTGGGGGAGGTCAGAAGGGCAGTTTGGGGTTGGTTGGTGGTACCTGACTCTGGCTGTCCCTCCTCCCTTTTCTACCGACCTTTTTTCTTTCTGGCAATGGCCAAATGGGGAAGGCTGAGTGAGGCTTTTGGAGATGGCGGTTTGATATGGAGGTTGTCAAGTGGTGATGTCTGATGTTGACGTGAAGATGCCCAGCTGATTTCGATATGTCACATGCAGGGTAAGGAGGTAAGTACATGCAAGCATTGGAATAGTGGCAGAGATGGGAATATGGAAGCCAGGAACAAACAAACAAACGGGACGGGCCTTGGCTTCCCCGCTACATAACGAGTGCTTGGTGATTTGCAAAGGAAAGACGGAAGATGCAAGGGAGAGGAGAAGGACGCGCGAGCCCAGGGTAGGACCGTGTGTAACTTGGAAGCGGCAGCAAGTACACAGACAAAGGAGGGCGTCTCGATTTCCCCCAATTCTGTCTTGTTTTTTTCTTCTGTCTTGCCTTTGCGTCGTGCCTGGCCTTTTGCATTTGCATGTCGTGCAGCTGCTTCCAAAAAAGACGTGGCAAAAGGCAAAGAAGAATGTGGCGAGCGCAAGCTCATTTCCTTCTTCATTGTCTGCTCACCGTCTTGGTGTTTCTGTAGGCTCGGGCTGGTTGCTTTTCTTCGTCGGCTTTTTATCTCTTGACTTGTGCATCGTCTTTGTGCTTCCCATCATATTTTTCTTTCAAACAGTTTTGTTGCTTTTCTTCTTCTCTTTTTTCCCTTTGGTTTTATACCACACAACCCTTTTCAAAAAGACGACTTGCTTGCTTCTATGGCTGCTGCTCGGGGATCGGGCCTGTTGTTGGCCTTGGTGGTGGTGCTCATGTCGTGCCTTGTGGCGGCGGATTGCGAGTGCGGGTTTCTCACGCAGGAGCAGAAACGGAACGGAAGCGCAAGTGGAAATGGAAATGGGCAGCTGTTCTTTACCAACATGATGGAGAGCAAGTTCTTTGAGATGCGAGACATTTCGCGGGACGGCACGTGGAGGCGGCAGCAGTACAACGTTTCGGCGAGGGCTGGGCGAGGCGAGTACGGCAAGTCGTTTGCTTTGGACAATGTGTGGACGACTTCTCGCGATGGTGAGGGGGAGGGTGAGGATGCTGAAAAGTTCAACGGTGGTGGTGATGGGGTTGGGCTGGTGGTGGGCAGCACGGTTGTGGATGAGGCCATTCCGGTGGCGGAGCTGGACTCGGCGAGGAATGACTTGCATTACGGCTCGTATCGCGCGGGCATGAAGCTGACGGCCGTCAACGGCACCTGCGCGGCCTTTTTCTGGGTATGTTTTTATCTTTGCTGATGCGTTGATGTGATGGTCGATATACATGATATGCTGATTGCTGATTGATGTGTGTTGTTGCAGTACTTCAATGACACCCAGGAGATTGACATGGAGTTTCTGTCGCGAGAGTTTGACCCCGTGAAGAAAATCTATCCCGCCAACCTCGTGATCCAGTCGGAGGCATCGCGCAAGGCGGGCTATGATGCGTCCAAGACGGGCACCTTCAAGGTGGTCAACCTCACGTTTGACCCTACCGCTGGATTCCACGAGTATCGCTTCGACTACCTGCCCAACCGCGTCTTGTTCTACGCCGACAGCCAGCTGCTGGCCGAGATGACGGGATCCTCGGTGCCCTCTGGTCCGGGCCACATCATTCTCCAGCACTGGAGCAACGGGAATCCCCTGTGGTCTGGAGGCCCTCCCACGGAGGATGCCGTCCTCACCGTGAGCTATGTCAAGGCTTACTTCAACTCTTCGGCCTCGACTGCTCAGTCAAGCTGGGCCGAGAGCTGCCAAAAGGCACGGGGCTATGATTCGGATAGCAGCAGCAATGACCGAGTGTGTACGGTTGCAGACGTGACGGCAGCAAACGCCAGCACGGGAGGCACCTTTTTCAACACGAGCGATCCGAATCAGCCAAGCAGTGGCGGCGAAAGTGATGATGAGAGCGGCGCGACTCGTCTTGGCAGCACGGGGATGGTGGTGACGGGTGCCATGTTGCTGGTGTTGATGATGGCTTGCTTGTGAATTGGCGCTTCTGGATGGGTTCTTGTGACGCTGGATGGGATGAATGGAATGCAATGATGAGTCAATGAGAGGATGGAGCTGGAGTTTTTACATGCAAGGAAAACAGTACTTTTGGGTGTATGTCATAATGGATAGCTGAGCCTAATGGTCGAGACACTGCATGACCACTGTTGATGGCGTGGAGTGTCTCTGTTGAATGATACGTGACTTTTATTCTTATTTTGATTGCTAATAAGCTTGTTGGTCTGATTCACATTGATTGTTTTGTTGATGAAATATTTGTTCCATGACTACGTAATTCAGCAGCTTGTCCTTGTCAAGTGAGGCGATGGCGGATGCTGGTCAGATGCACGATGCCGTCATGGATCCACAAGACACCGAGCAGCTGGATCTGGATGTTTCGCTTTTTTCTGCTGGAATCTTGCTTCTTTGGGGAGGTGAGGCGGGTTTTACCTTTTCAGCAGAGGTGGGCATGTGATTATGCACAGCAGGTGGATTGCAGCTGAATGACAGGAATAAAGGCTGCTGGTGTTAGTCATGCTGCTTCGACTTTGGAACATATCAAGTAACTGGAATGCTAAATATTAAAAAAAAAAAAAAAATATGATGTGTTGTATTGTGAGACGGCGGATGAGAGATGGGAACATTGAAGTTATGCGGGTGACTGTGGGATGGTGGATGGTGGATGGTGGATGGTGGATTGGCATGAAATTGGTGGCGCGGGCTGAAGATGGCCCAGCTGACTGTGGAGATTGATTTACATGAATCTGTGTCTGCCTGTGAGCACATGTATACATATATATGTATATATATAGGTAGTTGAAGCATGTTGGTCCTGGATTTGATACGAACTGTATAAAACAACATCTTCATCACTTGATGGAGGTTTAATACGACTGTTACCGTTACTGTTACTCTTGTTGCTACTGTTACTGTTACTCACTTACACCCCCAATCATCATTCCACCACATTCATTGCCCATCATGACGCCAACCACCCTCAGCGTCGTCGTCAAAAACAACTCCAACGCCTCGCAGCTCTACGCCTACGTCACCGGCCGCGCTGCCCAGGGCCTCTTCTTCCTCTCCGCCGACGGCACCACGCCGTATTTCCCATCTTCACCGTCGTCCACCCTGCAGCCGCTCGCGCAAGACTGTGCCGTGGCCATTGGCGGGCCGGGCCGGAGCCGTACGCTGACGGTGCCGCGGCTGGCCGGGGCGAGGGTCTGGTTCAGCCAGGAGTCGCCGCTGACGTTTTTGCTCAACCCGGGGCCGGCGGTGGTGGAGCCGTCGGCGACGAATCCGGCGGACCCGAATTACGGGATTCGATGGGCGTTTGCCGAGTTTACGTTGAATGATGTCGAGTTGTATGTCAATGTGTCGTATGTTGACTTCTTTAGCGTGCCGGTGTCGTTGAGGTTGGAGAATGGGGCTGGGAAGGTGACGAGTGTTGAGGGCATGCCGGCGGGGGCGCTGGATGCGATTTGTGGCAAGTTGAAGACGCAGGCGGGCGTGGATGGTGCGGGATGGGACCGGCTGGTTGTTGTTCAGGGGGGAAGCGGTGGTGGACAGAACTTGCGCGCGTTGAGTCCCAACTCGGGGAGGGTCATGTTCCAGGGCTTGTTCGACGGGTACTATCGCGGGTACGTGGATGCCGTGTGGAAGAAGTACCAGTCGATGGATCTTGTGGTGAACATGCAGTTTGCCGACTGGGGCAACGCCGTCGGTCGAGTCGATGCCTCGGGCCAAGTGCTCACGTTTTCCGGCGGCGGAGGCAGTTTCGGCAAGCCGTCGGAGGCGGACATCTTCTCGTGCGACTCGGGCCCGTTTGCGCACGGGGCGGGCGTGTCGGACAAGCAGCTGAACGTCGGGGCGAGGCTGGCGGCGGCGTTGAACAGGAGCACGTTGTTGCTGGATGCGGCGGGTGGGCATCCGGAGGGGGAGGACGTGAGCATGTACTATGGGGGGAGTGTGACGAACCACTATGCGAGGATTTGTCACGAGGTGAGTGTTGGGGGGAGGGGGTATGCGTTTCCGTATGATGATGTTGGGAGGACGGGGGGGACGGACCAGAGCGGGTTTTTGAATGATGGGGATCCGAAGGTGTTGACGATTGGAGTCGGGGGGCCTCTTTGAGGGAGGATGAAGAGGAGGAGGTGATGATGTTTGTATATAGGTTGGATGTGGTGTTGAAGGAGGTGAGGTTTTGTATATATGATGGTTGAGTACATGGTTTTTCGGTTACTTTTATGTTTGAGTACATGGTTTCTTTGGTTATATTGATGAATTTGATATATGCTATTCTAGTTTCTTGTTTCTTTGAATATACAATCAAGACAATGACAATTCTCAAGCTGATTCACTTGTCAACTGTAATGACAACTCTCATGATACTTCATATATACGTGTAGTGTCAAGACGGCATCAGCGTCGTGAATGTTTATTTATAGCATCAACAAAAAGTTTTGCATAACGCGGCCCCGCTGAATTAGCTCTCCCCGTTTCTAGGCCTTCTGGAAAAAGAAGGTTGTTGGCGATCACGGCAAGCCCTTGGTGGATATTTGGCTCTTGTTGTTAATTATAGCATCCCAATCCTTAGCGGGATCCAGGAGCTGAAAAAAAAAGAGGAACACAAAGGAGGAGATGTGGTGAGCAAGCCGGAGAGCATATTGTCCCTGAGACGGGATGTGTGTTGCCACGAGATACCTGTGAGCTTCATGTTGGGTTGTTGTTGTTATTGTTGTTAAGTGTGATGACTTGTTCGTATTTGAACCATTCTGTGTTACAGCAACTTTTGTGAATGGGCTACCGCAAGGATAGACTAATATGGGATGCACAATTCAGGCGACAATGCACATACACGTTGGTTGTGTTACTCGTCCCTCACTTACACCACCAGCGTGACAGTGACACCAAGCGTTTACCCGTTTATTCGTACCACCTGTTGCATTTCACTCGTATCCTGTGCAAACTTTCTCTCTCTCTCTCTCCATTTCCCACGCATCTTTCCAATTACCCGGTCTCGAATCCAGGTCCCTCTTCGCCGTTTTGCAAGGATGGCACTGTCACTGCATTATATCGGACTCGGAATTCAGCCCAGGTCCACCAACCACAAACCGTCCCTCTCCTCTTGTTCTTTGTCGGGGGGCACGGGCCGCGTTCCGTCTCGCTGTTTTAAACAATGCCGATGGAGATGACATTTTGACATGGCAGGGGTTGTTCTTGCAACAGATGCCCGTTCTGCGAGTGTTTTTTTCTTCTTCTTCTCCCCTGTATTTTTCTCTGTCCGGGGTGACTGACATGCCGGCGACATTCCCGTGCTGTATTTACTGAAACATGCCTGTCAAAGAGGATTGGATTGGATCGGAGTAAGCAGCAATGATATTGGTTGAATGGCTGCCAAGCCGGAAGCATCACGAAAACCACCTCCCTACATGTACCTAGTGCTCGTGCAATGTTAGTTGGCCGTAGCACAACGCCATGTTGTATTGCATTTGCATCTGATGCTACGTGGACGCTTTAGCTTTGGTCTGGATACCGTCGTATTACTGCTAACAGTGACACGAGTGTCTTGCACTGTACAATGCTCTATTATTTTCTTTTTCTTTCCCCCTCATCTTTTGTTGCCCTTTTACAGTCAGTACCTTGTGTGTTGCCAACCAAAGATTGTCAAGGATTCTTTTGCTTGGTAATAGGCCAATCCATTGCTTTTTCTTGCTAAGGCGGTACCGCATCCCGCCAGTGGCTTCTGGGCGCCCCAGCTAGTACCTGCCTAAGCACTGCTCCAGCACTTCCCCCCGTTGCCACCACCCCCCACCAAAGTTGACCGGCTTGTTCCAGTTGATTGATTTGATTGATTTGATTGATTTGATTTGATTTGATTTGATTGATTACTGTGCAGCAAACATATAAGTTTCAAGGTTACCGGCTGGACAATTTCCCTGGGCCAAGACACAATCTCCACCCTCTCTCTTGTCACCCGCGAGCTAAAGGCAACCAAAACCGACTTGGTACGAGCATTAGCATTGACGACGCACGAAGCACCAACTTAGGTACTAAGCACAGCGGCTGACGAGCTGCTGCTGTTGTAGCGGGTGACACAGGCAGGACGTGAAGCTTCAATCCCTGTGGCTGGCTTTGGGGGGGCACTTGAGCGCGCTGTCGGACAGACTGTGAGAGGGGAGAAGCAGAGAGAGAGAGAGAGAAAGCAGCAGAGACGAGACAAGAGAGAGAGAAAGAGGGAGGGGCCAGAGATAGAGGCAGCGTATGGAACAGCGGCAGCCAGGCGACGGATTCCCGGAGGCATTTTCATCTCGGGACTCGTCGCGGTGGCATCGCATCGCGACTCGAGGCCTCGCCCTTTTGAACTCTAGCTGTTGCTCCACCAACAGAACAGAACAGGGCAGAGCAGAGCAAGTGAAATCACACAAAGAGACTTGCGAGAAGAGAAAGACAAGGCGACAAAAGTGACAGAGATTGACAGAGAGATTGAAAGAGTACCGGCGACAGAGATAGCTCATCCAGCAGCATCGACATCGTCATGGTCTACTGCGGCAAGCCCTCGAAGGGCTGCTCCAACTGCCGAGAGCGCAAGATCCGAGTAGGTTCCATTGCTTCGTCTACCAACCAGCCTCTGTTCCTGTTCCTGTTCCTGTTCCCGTTACTCTCCTCTTTGACCCTTTTGGAGCCCCATCATCATCATCATCGTCATCATCATCATCATCATCATCTCCATCAAGTGTGGCGTGTTTCCCATATGGTTAAACACTTTACTTACTCCCTCCCGCCTTGTAGTGCGATCAAAGAGACCCCGGCTGCGGCCAATGCACCAAGCGCCAGATTGAATGCCCCGGCTATCGCAACATCGTCGATCTCATGTTCCGCGACGAGAGCAACCATGTCATCAAAAAAGCAACCACCGCGAAGCCGCGCATCAAGAAGCTGAAACATGGCGTCCGGGCCGCTCCCAAGCTAGACGCGGCGCCGATGCCTCTAGGACCGCCACCGCCCTCGCCCTCGCCCTCGCCCTCGCCGTCCGCCGGCGTCCTGGTTCTGCGCGACAGCCCGCGGCCCTCGAGGGCTCAGAGCCCCTTCAAGTCTTCTCGTCCCAACAGCGGGCCTCTTCTGTCCGTGCTGCTGGCCGGCTCCCGTGACCACGGCGACGGCGACGGCTACGACGGCTACGACTCGTGGCAGACCAACTCGTACCCCTACGAGTACGAACGCATCGTCCGTCGCGGCCATGGAGACGACGACGACGACGACGACGACAATGCCGACGACGGCTTCGAGTTTGACGACGATGACGACATGCTGGTGCACATCCCCTATGCGCCGTCCATCTCTCTCCAGGAGCGCGGCACGGCCTTCTTCTTCTCGCGCTACGTCGCCACCGACCATGGCTGCTATCAAAACTACGACTTCGTCTACGACATCTGGAAGCCGCCCGGCATGAACCGCGTGAGGGGCCCAGAAGCACCTCCGCTCAAGAGGGCAGATGCTCTCATATCCGCCGGCATGACGGCCGTCGGCCTGGTTGGCCTGTCCAAAATCACAGGTGATCGCGAGACCATGACGCGCGCTCAGCAGAGCTATGGCACCGCTCTGCAGCTGGCCAATGCCGCTCTCCGAAACCCGGGCGAAGCTGTCGAGGATAGCACGATGCTGGGCGTCCTCATTCTCGGCACGTACGAGTTCATCTCTGGACACACGCCGCAGACACTGCACGCCTGGCAGGAACACATCAACGGCGCCGCCACGCTTGCCACCATGAGAGGCCAAGCGCAGTTTCGAACAAAGGCCGGCGTCAGAATGTTCCTCATGCTATGCCACTCCGTCCTCATCAGCTGCATCCAGAGCGGCCTGCCCATGCCAAAGTCCATTGTGGACCTGCGCAACGAGCTGCGGCACGTGGCGGACAGCAAGCGGCCGGCATGGCGTGTCATTGATCCCTTGTACAGGGCGCTTCAGATCCGACACGACATCAAGCACCGGCGAATCACTGGTGTGGACGAAATTGTCGGCAGCCTCGTCGAGATTGAAGAGGACTTTGAAAAGCTCATCAATGGACTGCCGCCGTCTTGGCGCTATCAGAATGTCAAGCTGACCAGATCCAACCCGGCCATCATGGGCCGGACGTGCCATGTCTATCCCGGCCTGACCCAGGCCACGGCTTGGAACGCTGTGCGGACCATGAGAATGCTCGTTCAGGAGACGATCCTGGAGCAGCTGTGCCACAGTGTCGAGGATCCCACCACTCTCCCGCTGCACCACCAGATGCTGTTGGTCAAGGCCATGAGAATGCTGCGCATGCTCGGCGAGGCTGTCGTTGGGAGCGTGCCCCAGCACTTTGGCATCGTGAGCTCCCGCGACGTAAAGTACACCAAGGCCGAGGAGGCTCAGCCTACCGTCACCGCTCAGAACCAGTCGTCGACTATTCTGGCGACGCCGTCACTCTTGCCACCCGCTTCTGATCGAGACGAGAGCAAATCTCCCGTTCCCGCCTGGCCACGGGAGAGCGTAGCCACGCGCCCGACGCTGCTCGACCCAACGCAGTCCGAGTTGAACAACGGTCGGGGCTGCGACTCGGAGAGGTTCCTGACGCTGGCTACGGCGAGCAACACCATCATCTGGCCGCTCTATACGCTTGGCCTATCGTCATCCTGCACCCATGAGACGAGCGCCTACATTGTCGATAGGCTCATGTCCATCTATCGCGAGACGGGGTTGGAACAGGCGCGCGTTGTCGCAGGCATGATGCAAAACAAGGTCGAGTCGTTGACTTGGGCCAGCATTCCTACAACCCGTTTGCCGTCATTGCCTGATGACGCTTTGCCGCTGGTGGTATAGAAAAGTCCTTTTCTCTTCTTTTTTACTTTTTCTTTTTCTTTTTCTTTGACCCTTTTGGACCATGACTTCGTTGGATATACTTGGCTACTTTTTCTTTTTTCCCTCTTCTTTTTTTTTTATTCTTGCTGGTATGAAGAATGCTGACCTGTGGCCCATCATTTCGACTATCTTCCCCCCCTTTTTTTTTCCACCTTTTTTATTTGAGCGATGGATGTGATGGCTTTGGACCATTCTTTTCTTCTTTCCCGTCTTCTTTACAACAGCTGTTCAGCTACGACTTGTTTCTTTCCATTTATCTCTCTCATGTCGGCAACATTTTCCCATATAGTCACAGTTGTATTACATTATCATTTATGTTTACCAGATAGACAAAATCTCGCTGTCGCTGTAGCAGTTGAATGTCACTCCCCCCCCTTTTTTACCAACTATCAAAGTTTCCAAACCCGCCTGCTTTCATCTTCTTGCGCGGCTGTGTCTCCCACGTGTCCGCGTCGTCTGCATCGCCGGCGCCTCCTCTCTTGCTACTTGACCCCCTTTGATCCATTGCGCTCGCGTCCAGATACTTGCCGATGCTCTGCTTCGCATCCGGCTTGGCAAACGTGCCGTCGCCGCGCAGTCGTTTGCCCGTCCACGTCGTCTTGTCGTCCTCGGTGCCGCCCTGCAGGCGAATCTCCTCATGCTGCTTGTCGAGGCGCTCTTTTTCCTTCTTCTGGGCCTGGAACTCCGCAAAGGGGTCTACGAAGACGACGATGTCCTTGATGAGGATCTTGTTGAGGGGTCGGTTGGAGCCGTCGGTGGGGACGTCTTCCATCTTGGCGAGGACGTCGAGGCCGGACTCGACGCGGCCGAAGATGGTATGTTTGCGGTCCAGGTGGGGGGTGGGTTTGTAGGTGATGAAGAATTGGCTCGAGTTTGTGTTTTTGCCCTTGTTGGCCATGGAGACTGTTTTCGATCATCACATTAGTTGTGTGTCTTTGGAGGAGAGAATGAACAGTCTCGAGACTTACCGGTGCCTCGCGCGTCATGTGTTAGAGGGCCGTCAAACTCGTCGTTGAAATTCTTGCCCCAGATACTCGTGCCTCCCTTTCCCGTACCCGTAGGATCACCACCTTGAATCATAAAGTTGGGAATGTTTCGGTGAAAAGCCACGCCCTTGTAGTAGCCCGTCTGAGCGAGCCTGATGAAATTCCACACTGCCTTGGGCGCCGTCTCGGTTTGCAGCTCGATGGTGAGGTTGCCCAGGTTGGTCTCTATCCTGGCGTAGCCCTTGGTCTTGACGCGCCGCGGCTTGAGCATAAACTCCTCGTCCGTCAGCAGCGCTCTTTCGCCGCTCGTCTCGGGGGTGAGGCCAGTGCTGGTGAAGCTGGCGGCGGCTTTGCCGGTGGTGTAAGCTGCGGCGTTTGCGGCAACCTTCCTGTCTTGTATCATGGGTTGCCGGACAGCAGCGGCAGAGCCCGATTGCCTCGACTTTTCTAGCGCGCCGGAGCTTTTGTTGACGTCGCCGCCGGCTTCTCTCGCCTTGCGCGCCTTTTCCACTGCAGCCTTGGCCTTGAGAACCTTGTCGCCCATGCTACCTAGCGCTCCGGCATTGATGTTTCCGGCCTTGCGCTCCTCTTGCTGCTCTCTTGTCAATTGCGCCTGTTCGCCATCTTGTAGATATTTGAACTGATCGAGATTCCGGCTCGCCATGTTCTGAGGGTCCTGGAGGGTGATGATGTCGGCGCGCGTAAAGGGCTGGTCGTCGACCAAATCCAGCCACGATTTGGCCTTGATGTTCATGCGCTCGACGGTATCCCAGGCAAAGACGTTGGCATAGTTGCCATGTCGGATGGCGACAATGTGCGTATTGTCGGTAAAGACCTTGTAGGTGACGGGATCGATCAGGTCGCCTTTGCCGTCGCTCAGGCCGGCGCCGAGGGAGTCTGCCTCTGCGTTCCTCGCAAAGTTGAGGCGAATCAGGTCCTTCTTCTGCAGGGGCTCGGCGTTGATGGGGTTCTGGTTCGGGTGCTTGTCGAGCCAGGCGCCGATGACCTCGACGTCGAAGACGGTGCCGTCCGGGGTGCAGACGGGGTTCTTGAAGGGCTGGAGGCTGGCGGCGCAGAAGTTAAAGGGGAGTTTGCGGAAGGGGATGGTTTGTGCGGAGCGGGCGCCCGCGCCTACGCTGGCGGAGTAGGCGTCTGACGAGGACCATTCGGAATGGGTGATCTGGGGGGAGGGTGAGTCCAACGTGTTAGTTTGAGGTGAGGGCGGATCGCGTAGAGGAGAGAGATGGGGGGAGTTGAAGGGTAACTTACATAGAGCTTGTCGGTGCCTTTTCCCATGGCTTAACAGCTGTTGATTTTGATTTTGAGAGAAAGAAAGGCGAAAGAGAAGAGATAAAAAGTTGAATTGAGAATGAATTATGTGGTAGAAATCACAATGGCATCGATTAATGCAAAGGGGTATCGTGTCGTGTCGTCTGGTATGACTATGAATGGCCTGCAAAAATGACGGATGACGATGGGCTCGAGAAATAACAGAGTCGAATCAATCAATTCCTTATCGTTATCGATATCAGCAGTACAGCACTACCAGCCCGGTACCAACCCGCTACAAACAGGTACCGACATGCCCGAGCTACCCTGGCAAAAAGCTACTTTAGCGGGCTGCGTAATTGGCCTTACGTACCACCCAACGGCCCGCATCTTCAGGTACACCGTGCGCGCTTCAATCCCGAAAGCTGCCACCTCGACAGGTCCAGAATCCCGCGGCTTCGTATCCAGTTACTTCCTGCAACTTCGTAATGCTTTTAGTGCAGACTCGACGCCTGCAAGAGCTCCAGGATTCTCATCTTTTCTCTTCAATCTCTTCTGCAACAACAATTCACCTGTAGTCTCGTCTCTTCAGGCTGCGTCGAACCTACGACAAAAACACCTCCGACCAGCTGCGCTTTGTTGTGTTCTGGTGTCGCGCAATCTGGTCGCTGAATCAATAGTCCAGTCCCGACGAGCGCTGATCCGATCCCGAACCCTCGCCATCGTCGAGCCGCTTCTGCTGCTTTGGGTCGCCTGGATCGCCTGGATTGAAGCTTCGACTGTTCATCGCCGACTTCCAGTTGCTTCCGCGCTGCGCCTGGATCCGTCGCCAGCATGAGGCCTCTTCTCGGGCTTCTCGCCCTGGGCATGTCGCTCTGGACCGCCCAGGCGCTGGAGGTTCCCATGGTATGCGCGCCAAGTGCTGGACGCCCCTAAGAAGATGGCTTTGGCTAACCAGCTCTTTTTTCCTGCAGAACGAAAAAGAAGACTCTCGCCAGTACTGTACAGGTATGCAACATGTCATGCTCACGCCTCTTGGGCTCATCCCGTATCCCTGGGCTAACGAATGCTCTAGGAATGTACAGTCGCACGTCTTGGGGCGGCCCGGTTGATCCGTTTATTCTCGTCAAGTTTCTCAACAACACTGCCCCTCAAGGGGACGACCCCATTGCGAGTCTGGTTATTTTCGAGTGGAGAGATGCCGATTTTGTGGGAATCCCGGATCCAGACATTCAAGCCACTGTAAAGCACCCCAGCACCTACATCTGGCCTGTCCACTGATTGCTAACGACCACGTTTAGCGACTTGCGCTCTGTGATGAAGGCATGATTAAGAATGGCATTTGTAACTCGACCGACAAGGGCGAATTCGTTCTGGCCCCGAATGCGACGGAGGCTTCCAACCTGTTGATCCTGAGCAAGGCCGTCCACCTCAATAACCCGACTCCTATCAACTACCCCATCAAGAAGACTGGATACTACTGCGTCATCACCGAGGGCTTTAATATTGACAAGTACAATGCCGTGGTTGAGTTCCGAAATGCCTACGGAGAGCTGCCGGCAACCCAAATCCCGAAGCTCCCCTTCTACGGTGGAATGTCTATCCTATACGCCCTGGTAACCGTCTTTTGGGCGTTTCTTTACTTTCAGCATCGACATGATATCCGTAAGTGCTGGATTCTGCCTTGAACCATACTCGCTTCTCTTTCTAACCGAGTCCTGCTGTAGTTGCGGTGCAAAACTACATTACGGCCATTCTCATCTTTTTGGCAGTGGAAATGCTCTTGACATGGGGCTTCTATGGTATGGCACTCTGTACTTGCACATGCTCGCATTCTATTCTAACCGTTTTGCCTAGACTTCCAAAATCACCATGGAACTGCCAACGTGGGGAGCAAGGTGTATCTCATCGTCGTTGCTATTCTCAACGCGGCTCGAAACTCCTTCTCCTTCTTCCTGCTTCTCATCGTTTGCATGGGATACGGTGTCGTCAAGCCTACCCTTGGCCGCACGATGATTTATGTTAGATGGCTTGCTGCCGCGCACTTTATATTTGGCATTGTCTACGCAGTCACAAGTTTACTGGTATCACCAGAGAGTGCTGGTAAGTTGAGAGTTTATCTACGTCTTTTCCTCAGATTACTAACAGATCCGAATAGGACCCTATGTGCTTCTTATTGTCCTCCCGCTGGCCGGAACCTTGACTGCCTTTTATGTCTGGACGCTCAACTCGCTCAACTTCACTCTTAAGGATTTGCGTGAGCGCAAGCAGCACGTCAAAGAAGGCATGTACAAGAAGCTGTGGTGGGCCATCCTCATCAGTGTCTTGGTCATCTTTGCCTTTTTCTTCTTCAACAGCTTCACTTTTGCATCTGTTGGCGACCCGGATTTCGTTCCATTCCACTGGAAGACTAGATGGTTCATCCTAGACGGCTGGCTCAACATTGTTTATTTTGCTGATGTTGCTTGGGTCGCATATCTCTGGAGACCAACCGTCAACAACCGCCGTTTCGCCATGAGCGACGAAATTGCGCAAGACGATGACGGCAACTTTGAAATAGGAGACATTGGCATGCCTGACGACTCAGACGATGAAGAGGCACAGATTGGAAAGCCTGTTCCCGGCTTCGGGCAGGAGAGCGGCTTGACAGGCGCTGGGCCGGCACAAGCCAGCACCAGCAGAGCCGTGCCTGGCGGCGCGTCGTCACAACCGGCCGGTCGTGGCATTCCGCGAGAGTCGCTCGAGGGAGAGACGATATTCGCGGTTGGCGAAGACGGTGACAAGGCATCAGACAGCGAGGCGGACAGTGACGACGAGGATGCCAATCTTGTACACAAGAAGCTGTGAAGAAGGGGGGGGACGATGAGACTTTTGGAACCGCTTGGCTGTAGAATGTAACGGAATAGGCTTTTCGGAGTTTATGAATTTGGGTTTTCGTAACAAACGCTGTTTATTTTTGTGTAGAATAGAAAATTATTGACAAAGCATAAGGCACGGGTGAAGCCCCCTTTTGGTGAACATGGCTGGTTTCAATAATCAACACACCGGTTTAACAAGATACAAGTCAGAAAGGGAGCTGCACTTTGATATATATACATATATATGTCACAGCAAGTAAACTGGGCATTAGCCCCTCAAGATACTACCTGGTAGTACTTATCATACATGTACATGACGAACCCCCAAGTTCTAAGCCTCCGTCACATCACCTCCGAATCCAACTGGACGGCGACGGCCGTCGTTCTCGGGCAATATCGCAAGCGCCTTGTACACCTTGCCCATGCCGCTAGGCCCACGATCGACGAGGCGTTTCCAGGCCTTTTCAATGTCGCTGGCCTTGGACGGGGAAACACCCGGCACCTTGCTGAGGGCCTCTGCGCGCTGGCGGATGCCCATGAGCTCGAGGAAGTCGGCCTGGGGAATGGGGCCGTGGACCTCGATGCCGTCGCTGGCGAGGGTGGCGGCCTCTGCGATGGCGTGGAAGTCGACGTCGGCGCTGAGGTCGACGAGGCCGGGGGTGGCAAAGGGGCTGACGAGGCGGTGCTGGCGGATGCCGCGGAGGGAGTTTACGGGCACGGTGTCGGCGGTGCCGTAGTCGAGGATGAGGGCGGCGCCGCTGGGGGAGGCCTTGGGGTGGGCGCGGGAGCCGCCGATGCGGGCGGCGAAGTCGGCGGCGTAGAGGGAGGCGTCGGGGCAGATTTCGATGACGGAGCCGGGGGTGTGCTTGAGGCGGCGGTAGCGGGACGAGGATTCGGGGAGGACGCGGGAGTGTCTGGTGGTGGAGGAGGAGAGGACGAGCTGGAACTCGGGGGGAGGCTCGTGTTGCTGGGATTTGGGGGTGCCGAGGTCTGCGTGGGATGCGTTGGGGGGTGTGATGGAGACCATCATCTCACGCCATTCCATGGTTGGCGGTGCGGCGGGATTGGGAGCTGCTGGTGATGCTTCGTCTGGTGGAGGAGAGGAAGAGGACGGTTTGGGGGCTGCTGCGGCGGCGGACTGGAAGGTGTGGATGGGGAGAGCGTCGAAGAATTCGTGAGCTACGATGAAGGGAGTCTTGTCTGGCTCTGTATCATGGATAGAAAGATGGGGGTGGTTAGCCTGATATAAGGGGGTGAGAGAGTCGTTGCAAGAGGTGTTCTTTACCTATGGGGATGGACTTGATGGTCTCGGTCCAGACAATCGGGGCTGAACCGTATTTGCTGGGACTGTGGCATCCGGCTTTGGATTCACTAGAGGGCGCATCGGGACCGCAGAGGAGCTTCTTTTGAGTCTCTCGCAGCTCACGGCTGGCCTCGACCATGAAGACGTTTTCGATGCTGTTGGCCATGGCTGGAAAGCGCTGGATAGTCTATCAAGGTGTTAACCAATATGCTGGACACGATAAACACGTATAGGGGCGTGGGAGCTTACACGAAGCATATCGTCCATGAGAGTGCCTCGACCGGGGCCAATCTCGATGAGCTGGACGCCCTTGCTGGGTCTGCCTTGACTCATCCACTCGGCGATGAACCAGATGCCGAGAAGCTCGCCAAAGATTTGGGAGATTTCAGGAGAGGTGACAAAATCTCCTTTGGTGCCAAACTGGTCACGGCCCTCGCCAACGGCTCCGGTGTAGTAGCCTCCCAAGTCACCGGTTAGACACATGCGCATGTAGCTGGCCAAGGGGACGGAGCCAGTAGTCTGGAGGAGCTGGTTAGCTTGATGAACAGACTCTGAGACAGCGAGAGTAGCATACGGATATAGCTTCGTAGAGCTGTTTGGCCAATGGAGTAGACCATTTCCTCTCCTCTAGACGGCGAGAGCTACTTGATGAGAAATACCGATGGACGCATATTGATGGCCTTGTTATATGGGTGTATGAAACTGAGTGTGAGTATGAGTGTGATTGTAACAGCAGCCGCTGTCTTGCGAGATGTGCAGCTCTGGGGAGAGAAGCCGTGGCGGCAACGACGGGCCTCATTGCGGCATCGGCCAAAGTCCAATTGCACGTTTTATTGGTTCATTCAACAGTGAGTGAGCGATTGAAAGAGCAATGAAATAGCTGGTCAAGATAAAGTGCAGTGCAATGCAATGCAATGCAACGAGTTGTGAAAATGAAAGAGATGGAGAATGAATAATTCGAGGCTTGTCGTTGGCTCAAGAGAAAACCGGACCTTTTTTTTCTCCCGAATGCGCCGTGGGTATCTCTCTTTCTTTCTAGGTCCATGCTAAAAGCTCGGGGCTAGCAGTTACAGCCAGTACTACAGCACTAAAGCTCCCTGTAGCATAGCTGGAAACTACACCTGAGTTGGTTAGTAGAGGTGACGATAAGATAAAGCTCCAGTGCCGAGCGTCTTTCCTCTTGTAGGTACTTGTAAATCTTCTTTCAACTTCATGCAATATTCTTGGTTGATGCATGATCCTATCGAATTCACACAAATGGCACTTCAAGGTCTCTTCATCTTTTCAATCATCGCTTATAATGTGCTTATGGAAACTTGACGCGAGACATTACAAAGTCTGATAAAAACCATCCATCTTTATTGATTTGAAAGCTAATACGGCATTGCAGTTCTCAGTTCTTCTAGGGCCAAATGAGGAGGCATCCTGCTAACCCGCCAAAGGAGCTCAATCTGCGGTGCCAGAGCTGCCGGTGCGTCATTCTTGCTTCGGATACTTTCTTTCGGCTTACAATCGCTTGTTATCGAAGGAATGAAGAAAAATGCTTCAAGACATGCTTGGCTTGGACACTCAATCTTGGCATAGCCGGTCCCAGGGCAGCGAGTACAGTGAAAAATCGTGGATGCAATCAAGAACATGCCGGATGAACCCTGTTGAATATGCGCGGCCAGTTAAACCACAAAGGGGGCATTGGCTTGTGCCTATAGTTTTGAATTTTGACCGGAGTACCACGTCTTGGACAACAAGTGGGGATGTAACCTCGGCATGTTCTGTTCTAACATGTGCCAGCAAGGCCTCCAGGCCTGGGAAGGTGATATGATTGTCCACACACAGCTTGCAAATACGACATGATTCATGTTCTTGCTTGAAATGGTTCTCCCAATCGGAGACTGTTGTGTAAGTGGCGAATGGTGTCGGGCAATCTGGGAGAATGCATGTATATGGGGAGATATCTCTGGCAACGTGCTTCCTATTTCGAATGTCAGTCTTCCTACATCTACCATTTATCGCAGGGCCTGGGAGCAATACCTCCAATGGTCATTGTCAGTGGCAACATGGGCCGGTAGAGTTTTGCAGCAGCACGGGCACTTGAACGCTATTGCGCCCTGGGGCAAATCTGGTGCTTTGGGATATCGACCTGCGGGCCTGAGTGCAGTGAGTGCCATCATGGCAGGTTGCGAGGCTTTCTCTTTGGCTTCCGGAGCCCGCAAGTTGCCTTGAGTTGTAGGTGCCTTGGGGTGGTCGCTGACGTTTTCCTGTCGATCGCGCTCTTGTGCCTGTAAGAAGCGGTTTCTTCTGCGCAAATTCACTTCTATGAGCCGTTGTTGAGCCGCAGACAGCTTGAGCTCCTTCGAGATTTTTATGCACTCCTTGGTTGACAGTGCATCCAGCTTGGATACTCCGTTTTGGGCTTCTTGACCGAGTTCGACGCCATATTCACTCCTTGTGTGTTGTCGCAAACACATGATGCCCAGAAAAGCCCTCAGCTCTTCGTGTTCTTCAGGCTTAAACTTACAGTCGCCCTCCGGAAGGCGTGATCGTATGCCGGGTCGAGTAATGGCTTCCATTATGCGAGACAAACATATGATCAACGAGTCCACATTCTTGGTGGCCGCATCTATGTCGGACTGTGCCTCCGCACAGCTGATGCACTCGGCAAGGGCATTATTGAGCATGACCAGAATATTTGAGAGCATGAGTCGATTGAATGGCCCAGAGTCGAGGCGATAATCAAGAGATGCCTTGGATGCGGATCGCACGCCGATGCATTTGATAAATGTGTTGAAGTCGAAGAAGCGGACCCCCGCCCACCCGCGCTTCATCAGACTTTCATGGTGCGTACAGATTTCGAAAGCCGACGTGCATTGTTGACATAGCTCTGTAATAGACGAGGATGAGAGAACTTCTGTCGACCCTGTGTGCGAGTTCCAGGGGATGGCTTCCACTTGCCGCATACTTGTTTCTGCGGGTTGGAGGGGCTCAAGATTTGCAGCTGCTAATCAACGACTCGATCAAGCTCCAAGAGTTAACCTTGCCTACATGTAAGGTAGGTTGGGCTTCGGTGTTGGGCCTCTGTCCGGCTTCTAAGTTTATGACGATGTTTGGGTTACAATAGAGCATGAGGTTGTTGGGAGGTGGAGGGCTGCTTACGCACGCACGCACGCACCGGTTTATATAGGTGGTTCCTCCATCAGAGAAACATAATGATCCTTCCATCGATGTAACACGACGAAACATGTGATCAAAGAAGCATGGCAAACATTCCGTCAAAGAAACACGACAATCCTTTCATCAAAGTAACACGGCAAACATGTGATCAAAGAAACACGGCAACCTACCTAGGGCAGTCTGAAAGGGGATAAATAAGGTCACTATGCTACTCTACATGGCATCTACCATCCATAGATGCTCCTCAACATTTTGGGACGATGGACTCTCCTAACGATTCACGAGTACAATACCGGCCTCTCACTGACGGGAACTCGGCGGCTGATGTACCACAAACCTCACAGAGCGCTCTATTTACAGAAAGGTCCATCTATGAACTTGCTGATGAATATCGTCAGAGTTTACAGGCTTGTATTTAAGTCGAGACCCTAATGGAATATGAATGGGCTGCGGGTAGGCTGGCAGAATTCACATCATGGGCCGCGGGTCTCGGCGTCTTTGCAAGCGGCAAGGACTCCCTGGATGAGAGACTCTCTGTGAATTCACTTACTAGATCTATAGTTAAAGGCATCCTTATCCTCCTGAAGGATTGTATTGACAACTTCAAAGCACTTGGTAAGTTCGTCATGTAATATTAACCAAATTACGAACCACGCTGAAGTTTTTTAGCATCTGGTCTCCAAGATACTACCACTGGTGACTTTCATGAACAAAACACGCAAGATGGGCGGTCAACAATACCCCAACCTCCCCCAAGAGGGTTCTCGCCATGGTCAACATCATCTTCAGCAGATTCTGAATCGGAAACTGAATTGGATCTCCCTCTGGTGAATGCTTCTCCACTACAATCCTCTTAGAAGAAAGTGGAACAATTACTTGGCGATTTATTAAGATTGGCTGAAACGTTATCAAAAGCTGACAGTGCCTCTCGAAACCAAAAGCAGATCGGATGTTCAGGAGAGAGGACCATGAAGACCTTTACAAACACTTGATGGTTGTCTTGGGTCGTGGAAGTCAAGACGGACGACAAAACTACGATATAAATCCAACACTTCTCAGTCCTATCCAATATTAGTTAGAACGAAGTTGATGACAAGGTGAACTTGATTGATCTATGTGAAGGTCGTCTATGGCTACCTACATGTAGTTATATAGAGGCTTTCGTAAGGTTAACGTTACCGATGACCGTTTTCCTCAACATACATTAAAGACTAATTTTATCCAATCTTCGGTGACAAAATCGGCTTCCATATGCCCAAAGACATTCACAAAAGCTCGCAGTTGGTGCATTCAGTAGACAAAGGGAAGTGCTTGGTCCTCAAAGTACAGGCACCATCCTTGCGAAAGATGGCATTGAAAGGGGTGAAGATTCAAAACAGCAGCAGCAAGAGATTCATACGATAGAAAAACAGCCCCAGATACAAGGCAAAACAATCAGCGTTCAACAATCTTGACTGCGACGTCTGCTTCAGCTTTTGAACCAATCATTCCAGCAACTTTTCAACAGAAACCAGCGTCGTCTCAAAAAAGCAAAGACCAAGGTTACGCTGACAGCCGCGAAAATCGAGTATCCTAGTCCAACTCCGATTAAAAGCGGCGTGGAGCACTTGCAATGTCCTTGCTGTTATCAGATACTTCCCAGCATGTTTCATCAGGGAGTACAATGGGAGTAAGTCTACGGAAGCAATCGTCATGCCTCGTGCACAAAGAATTCCAACGCTGTTCTAAACGATTGGGTGGCCCATGTGCGGAACGATCACCCACCGCGCAGGGGGTCCTTGCCATGCCAGAATGTCAATGAATTGCCTCTATTGCTCGCTTCAATAGAAGAATTGTTTAGATATACAAAGCAGATATATCGCGATAGCATCTCAAAAGGTCAGTATTCTACGCTGGTGTATGCCTCTAGGGGGTAGCTCGGCATATTTACACTTGTCTTCATCTTATTTTATCAGTACTTTGTTCAAACAATTGCTAAGAAAGTCCTCTATTAGACATTGAAGCTCATACCCCGAATGAACTGAGAAAGGAAGTATTTGCGATTTACATGCACCCTGATGGGTTTGATGGCAAATATGTATAATAGCAAGATATGTAACACACATGGGAAGATTATTGCTTGGCTAGCAAGGCCATGGCTACAGTCCTTGAATGGACTGCATCTTATTTCTGCTTCACCCCCATCTGGTAGAGTGGCAAGAGAGTTGGTTGGCATTTTACGCAGCCCTTCTTCGCAGCCGTGTCCGAATGGATGCAGAAGCATGCGGACCTTGACCGGAGTTGGAGCGGGCAGCAGAGCAGATTGTATCAAAGGCCGTGCCGAGACTCCTTGGATCGTTGACCTCGGGCGGCAAGCCGATCCAGCCGAGTCTGATCCATGGCGATCTCTAGGATGCCAACGTCGGCACGCTCCAAACAGGAGAGACCATGATATACGACGCAGGCTCATACTATGCTCACAACGAGATGGAGCTTGGGGTATGGAGGGTAATATATGCTGAAACCTTGGGCGTGAGCTCTTATAAAGAGGCATATTTACGATTATGCCCACCTGCTGAGCCAGCGGATGAATGGGATGATCGCAATCGATTGTACAGCCTCAAATGCAATCTAAACTGGTCAGCTACAGATCCGGGTATCATAACAAGGAGCATGTGAGTCCATGTCCACTCCAATGGCAATGTGTGCTACTAAATACCAGCCCCTGACTAGAACATACAATGACATGTGTTGTCTTTGCGAAAAAATATGCTCCCTTGGATGGGATAGCAAAGTATGATCATAGCAAGGATCCGACGGTTAATCCCATTACACCAGAAAAGAGTATAAGCAGCCATGATAAACAAGAGTCGCCAGGCCCTCCTCTTATGCGTGGTGTCCCTGAGTAATGCTTTGACCTTGGTAGATTTATGTGTATAGGTAACGGTGTAAACAAGTTGTTCAAGATAATATTCTACTAGTCATCTCGCTTCTGTCTCTGGTAGTAGAAAAGGACTTCACTCTTCATTTCGTATAAATCTTTCTGGATCTTCAAGGCATGGATCGTGCCACCATGTAAGATATCCGCTCCCCGGGCCAAAATTGATCTTGAAATTCTCGGCATTGTTCAAACCCCTCTTGAGAAAGCGTCCTCGTCGAGCAAATTCATTTCTTGTTACCAGCCAAGAGAATACATCGTCATGGTAATGCGTCAGTGGGTACATCTCGGACTGGAGGCCTTACAACGCGAGCCCAAGGGCAGGTTCACTACCGCTGTCGAGCAAGATCTCGATCATCATAGTTCCAGCCTCGTTAAATATCTGCCAGTATACTCGGACAGATTTCGTGCAACAGTCCCTGGGATCCGATCTTTCTCAAGTTCGGCCAGAACATCGGAATGCCAGCTGAGAGTGGCTTCCGCTGTCTCTTCTGACAAGGATGCGTAGTCGTTCCTATGAGCAACATCGAGATAGGCATCTAAGTATAGCTGACCAAGCCAGTCTGCAGTGCCGTTGAGAGCTAGGGAGTTTGTGAGTACTATAACTGCGCCTTTGGTAGAAGGAATGAGGTTGACAGCGGCCAAGTTCCCCGGCATCATGCCTTGGTGATGGAGAATCAGCTCAGATGGATGACCACGCGCAACTTTCGGCATTGGTTTTGGCATCAGGAGGTCGGGGTTGAGACTATTTCCTTCTCAAATCCTTTTTCTCATCGATGTATCTAGTCTTCTGGAAGCGATGAGAGAGTGTGGGGAAGATATCTGGTAGTATTGGACGCTCTTCCTTTGTCAAGTATGTCGGTCTCGTCTAAGAAGGCAAGTTGGATACATGCTGACCTAGTAGCCACCTACCTATAAAATATCGGCTTGGGCAAGACATGATAAACACGACGAAATCTACGTAGAGGGCTCAGTATGACGAATGCTGCTTGTTTGGCTGGCTGGTTTATAATACGCATGTAGTCTACACCGAAGATATATGCCATAAATCCGTGCTTGTATATGTTCGTTCCCGTTGCAGATTCCATCGACAGCGTTTTCGAGTGTTTAATGTAAAGGCAATATAATATAATAGTCTGCTTGAGTCAATGTCGTTTTATTGTCACGCCTAACCCGACACATGGCGATTAATGGCATGACGGGCCACTAGGGTAGGCATCGCGGGCCGACTTCGGATAGCCTATCACCTTCGGGTTGAGGGCAAAGGGACCTGGACGCAATCGATTCCAGTGGACTAAATTAAGCAGCCGAGACGGACCTGGTGACAGCTCGGAGCACTAACGGATGAGCTGACCAGCATTGAATGATATAAACGGACTGCTGCAGAGGACTTATATATAGAGTCTGATGATGACTTGCAGCTCCGGTGGCACTCGCGGCCAATACGAACTGCAAATTGTCACGCATGGGATCCCATTCAGCATCAGCATCAGCTCGCATGTACATGTACATAAGCGCCAGAGAAACCCACCCGACGCCGATGCATCGCCACGGTGCCACCAGAAAAAAAGGTGGTTCCTCGTATTAGCTGGCGGCGTATGTTTTGTTACGGCCAGCTATGGGCGCGGATGCGGAAGAGCTAACGCAGGAGACCTTGTGGCGTTACTGGACGTGGAGCTCTGGCATGCACACCATTTTGCAGCGAGGGAATACGAAGGGCCAGACACAAGACACGAGGACACACGCAAAAGGGTAAAAATAAATCAATCGGGGGGAGGCCGTCGAATCAAATTCTCCGTAGCTGTTTTTGCTGTGCAGGAGGAGAATTTATTTTTATACCTGCGTGTGCTCGTACGACCGGGTATTACCTCTGCAGTGTTAGTTGAAGTTGTGGTGTCTCTCATATCTTCATCACGCATTCACTCTTGTTCTTTTACAGATGATCAATGTAGTATTACCTGTACTCCCAAGTACCTATAGTACTAAGGTAGTACCCTCGTCACTGTAGACACTTCGGATCCTCTGGAATCACCGTAAATGCACGCAGGCTCTCTCTCTCTCAGCTCTCATCTCATCGTTCCGGCACGCACCCTAGGTACATGTCATTTGGCTGCGCTCTCCATATATCCCCCAAGTACTTGCCCCCTTGCTGGCTTCGGCCAAGGGCGAGATTTTGCTTTTTATTTATACCTACGCCATCCCCCATCCGGTAGGGGCTCACCCAGTTACCCCTGTCTAACGCATCTGCCGCTAATCCTTTTTCAGCAATGGCGCGGTGCATTGTCTTCTGGTCGCAGCCCGCAGCCCGGGAACTACGAGGTACGTACCTACTTGTCCCTTCGTGGATGTACCATGTACACGGAACCTGACTGAGCAAAGAAGGAAATCTCGGCCTTTGGCTACTCGTTCGTCTCTCTTCGTCTCTCCTCGTCCCCTTTTTCCTCCCTTCTTCTCTTCTCCTTCTCTGCATCGCCATCGCCTCGCCTCGCCAGCGCAAAAAGCTTCTTTTTTTGTTGCTTCTTCATCGTCTCGTCTCTCGCTTTTCGCCTCTCCCATCCAGACACTCGCTTCGTCGCTGCTTCTGCCTCTGCCTCTGCCTCTGCCTGCCCACCAACGATCCGACCCGCTTGTTGTACAGCCACAAACCATTCGATCTATCCGCCAAGGGGTTGCTTGCCATTGTCTTGTTTAACCACAGCATCGTCAACCCTTTTTTTTTTTTTTTCAACTTCTTCGGCCGAGCAATCGCATTCTTTTTTCCACATATCCAGCATCGTTTTACACCGAAAAGCGGAGGTTTCAATCCCTTGAAACGACACACGCTAGCGACAGACGGCCCCGGTCTGTGTTCATCTTATTTCATCGTGCTGTTTACACCTCCAAACAATCCCACACTCTCGACAAAATGCGTCCCACGGCGACATTGATGCGACTGGCCTTGTGCCTTTCCTCGGCTGCTCCTCTGGTCTCAGCCTGGCCGGGCTGGCTGCCCGACCTCGACGCGCTCGTGGTTCGTGCTGACAAGGGCAGTGGTATGTATTCGACGTCTGCATGCTTTTGATGAAGGTGTTTTGACACGTTTGGCAGAGGAAAACACAGCAAACCCAACCAGCCCAACCAACCCGCCAAACGAAGAAGGAAACACGGCCAAGCCAACCCAGCCAAGCCAATCGGGCAAGAAGGGCGGCTCAACAAAGACGGATGACAGTAGCAGTAAGAAGACGACTGCCACCAAGAGCAAGACGACACACCATACCATGTTTGATGCCGAGGCTCCTCCTGGAAATGTTGTCATGCAGACGCCCAATGTTTTCGCCGGCAGTGGGCTCTACAAGATTGGCGACTACGTCACCTGGGGCTGGAATTACACAAACATCCTCGGCACCCCGACCGCCATCGATGTTCTCATCAGCTGCTCAACCGTCTCCGAGACCTGGACCCTCACCTCAAACATGACCTTCAAGACGTCCGCTTCATACGTTTGGGACAGCAGCGTCCAGGCCACCGACGTCGTTCAGCCCCTCCCCGTCGCCATGTACACCCTCATCATCAAGGATTCCGACGCCGCCATCAGCACCATCCCCGACCCTGGTTACTTGGGCACCTTTAGCAGCTTCACCTTTGGTCTCTACACCCCGCAGCCATACGTTCCCTTCCCCGAGTGGCACTGCGACGCCTGCAACGCAGCCCTTTCCAAGTTTGACCACCACGTTCTTGGCTTTGCCATCACCATGGGACTGGTGACCGTGCTGAGCTTTACTTGGTTTGTGTCCGGCCTCGACCTCAACTAATCCTGTCCCGCGGCTGCGCATCAGCATCGTCTGCGCGCATTTTGCATATCCGCATACTGCTTGATTGGTCTGGCCCTACCAGACACGTTTTGCTCGACGTTTTGCGAACAATGTAGCCAACAGGGCCTTTGGTGGGATTGCATACCATGCTTTGAGTTGTTTTTATTTTTAAAGCTTTTGGAGACGGGGCATTATTACAGGCGATACTTTGCGGGTCATTTTCAACGGCGTTTTGTCTTTTGTGTCTTTCTCTCTTTTACACGCGCGCTTGCTTTGGAAAACAAGGGGGAGTATTCAAGCTATTCGGACGACTCTTTTCATGATGGGCCACTCAAGAAAAAAAAATAGTTGCAGTTCTTAATGACGTATACATTTAATGGGCCGAGCGCCTTGATGTTGATGTGGACTCTTTTAGCCTTTTTTATCATGAATTTGACTGTCTTGTGATTTGATGTATTTACATTTGTGTTGATCTGCGCTTTGGTATGTTTATATTGATGTATATGTATTTCTTGCTCATTGTATTGATGTATATGTATATCTTGCTCATTGTATTACTCATTGTATGTGGCTTTGTGCCTCGCATGTGCAAGTCTGCGTGTAAATTCTATGATACGATAAATCAAAAAGATGGCTGTCATGCTATATCCCAAGAACAAATGCTTCGATTGGCCAGTCGATACGTCAAGTGATGACCATAATATCCTGCTGGCCAGACATGTGAATGACCAGAGGCATAATCAGTTCATTCACACCATACGTAAACTGAACCCAGCGCCTCGCTCTTCCTTGTCCCTGCCCTGGAAGATGCCGCTAAAGTCAACGTCGCCAAGAGCAACGGCCTGTCCGCGAACGGGGGCGTCGGGCTCGTGCCGTCGCCTCTTCTCCTGGCCGGCCTTGCTGGGGAACGTCGGGAACAGGCTCTCGGGCTTGGGTTTGGGATCTTGTCGGAAGTATTCGTGCTCTAGCATCTCCTTGGCAGATGGCCGCTTCTCCGGGTCTAGTGCGAGGAGGCTGTTGAGCAGGGAGGCACCGGCGGTTGTGAGGTTGGGGAAACGGGCGCGGATGACGGAGCCCGAGGCGAGGGGGGACTGTTTGGGGAGGCGTAGGGAGCGGGCGTTGGGGAGGCGGCGGAAGCCCGGCCAGGAGTCTTCGGTGGGGACGCCGCAGAGCTCAAAGACTTTGGAGATTTGGTCGACCTCGTTGGAGCCTTGTAGCAAGGGTTCGCGGGTGATGAGCTCGCCCATGATGCAGCCGACGGACCACATGTCGACGGCGGCGTCGTAGGAGCGGGTGCCGAGGAGCAGCTCGGGGGCGCGGTACCACAGGGTGACGACGAGCTGGGTGAGCTTGGGGCGGGGGTCGCCGACGTAGCGGGCCATGCCGAAGTCGGCGATCTTGAGGAGGCCGCGGTTGCTGAGGAGGAGGTTGGAGGTCTTGAGGTCGCGGTGGAGGATGTAGTGCTGGTGGAGGTAGGCGACGCCGGATGTGAGCTGGAGGAGGAGGCGCTTGACTTCGGAGGAGAGGAAGGGTTCGGGCATGTCTTGGAGGATGCTTTTGAGGTCGTGTTCGACGAATTCGAGGACGAGGAAGATGGAGCTGGTGGCGGAAACGTTGGTTAGTTTGGTTGGGCCAAGGTAGGTTCTTGAGGCTTTCTTACTTGTCTGGCTTGGAGACGTCGTTGCCCACGACAACCTCCTCCAAGCTGACGACGTTGCGGTGCCGGCAGTTTTTGAGAATCTGAATCTCGCGCAGGCCCGTCACGGGAAGGCCGTTGGGGTCGCCGGGCTCGAGCTTGAGGCGCTTGAGGGCGACGACCCGGCCCGTGGCGAGCTCCGTCGCGCGCGCCACCCAGCCGTAGGTGCCCTCCTCGATGTCGTTGAGCTTGTCGTAGTGGTCGACGCTGCGGCTGGGCTTCCAGGAGCCGACGTCGAAGCGCAGCAGGGAGACGCTGTTGCTGTTGCTGTTGCTGGCGGAGGAGGGTTCGGGGGTGAGTTTTCGGCGTTTGGAGGGTCGTGATGGTGAGGATGATGATGCTGCGTCGTCATTGTCGTTGTCGTTTGTTTCTGTGTTGTGTGATGTCGTTGTAGCTGAAGCAGAGAGTAGAGCCTTCTTCTTTTCTTCCTCTTCTTGCTGCTGCTTAAGAGCCTTTTTGCGACGCTTCTCTTCCTTTTCCTTCTTTTGCCGTGCTTCGTACTCGGCGTCTTCTGCGGAGCTTGCCCATCTTGACTTGGGCTTGGTGGACATTGTTTCTCTCTTCTTTTTCTCTTTTCGTGTCGGATTTTTGGGGGTTGGTCGGACTCGAGAATGCAGTGATGCAATGGTGACGGCCAATTGAGCGAATTTTGTGTCGCTGGGGGTTTGTTCTGTGCTGGTTTAGCGAAGATGAAAGCAAATGGAGGTGTTGAAAGTAAATGCTGATGGAGGATTTGAGGCGGGTTTGAGATGCTGGAAAATAGAGTGGGGCTGCTTGCTGTCTGAGGTACCTACGTACATGTACATGTGCAAGGGTCTCGAATTTGTGTGTGGGGAGAGACTTTTATCATCTTCATCTCGTCCTCATATGTCTACTATAATTAGGTAATTATTACTATCATGAGTGAGATATTGCAATTCGATTGTTTGTCAATATTGATTCGTATATATCGTTTCTGTTGAAAACAACTCATATCTGTAGTTGAATACCGCATTGGCCATTCCCTTTTCTGTGCCCTCGTTGCTCGTTTATACAGCATCTCCATCTATATCAGGTCAACTCCAGTCTATTCCACACACCAGACATGATATCTATTCCATTCACAGCTTGATCAATTAACAAAAACATCACATCACTCGCTCTCCTTGCTCGCCTTCTTCTGCTTCTTAATCTCCCTCCGTGCCTCCACCGTGCTCGCCATCTTGCTCCCTGCTTCAGTTCCCAAGTCGTTGAATCCCTTCACCACGCCGTCAGTGTCCCCGTCGCCCATCTCCTGGCTCATCTTAAACTTGCCCTCCATCCTCTCAATCTTAATCTCCACACCGATGATGGCCTTCTTCATGATGTTGAGATACGGCGTCGGCGCATCAGACACTTGCCACGCCTTGGGCCTGGACCCTTCTCCCGTGTAGCCCATGGTGACTCTTTCGTTGAAGCTCGACAGGGCGTCAATCTGCTTGTCGAGGAAAGCCGTCGTCTCCTCCGCGTTGGGGTCGATGTAAAACGTCGCCTTGCCGTAGACCTGGACGGCGGCATAGTTCCATGTGCCCACCACTTTGCCCGTCACCGGCTTGGTCGCCGTGTAGAACTTGGGCGTGACGTAGTGCTGGACTGCGGACGTGAACATGACCAGGACGTCTTGCTGCAGCGTCCGCGAGTTGTCTCCCGCGGCCTGGCGCTCCTTGATCTCGTCGATGATGGCCTTGCTCTGGGGGTTGGCGCGGGCCATGTGAGCCCTCAGCTGGCCGAGCTCCGTCTCGCTGGATTCATCCTCGACGTCTAGGATGAAGGGGATGTGGCTGGACTGGATCAAGGGGTAGGATGGCGAGGAGATGGCGGTGGTGAAGAGGCCTAGGGGATTCTCGCGGACGAGTTGTCGCAAGACGCGTAGGTCAGTCTCTGCGTGATCGCCACGAAGATACATGGTTGAGCGAGTGTGATGATGATGATGATGATGATGATGATGATGATGATGATGATGATGATGATGATGATGATGATGATGAAGATGATGTTGTTGTTGTTTCCGTTTCTCCCTATTGCTTGTCTTTTTCTCTTTTTCTGTCTCTCTTTCTTTTTCTCCTTTTATTCTATCTCAAGTCTCAACGTAGAAAATGAATGGCCTTGTCAAAGTGTCCTATCGTGAGTCTTGTCTCGCCGATGGGCCTCCGGTCTCTCTCTATATATGCCACCAAATATGTACATGCAACTTTCACGTACGAGTTACTCACACTCTCCACCTCTTCCAAGGGCTATTAACAAATCATATCCCCGTCTTTATCCCTCTTTGGATCATCACAAGCAAATCATGCGTCCCTCCGCGGTGGAGCTCGCTCGTTCATACTCGACTCAGTTAGACGCTGTTTTTGCATCTCCGTAACAGGATTTGCCCTCGCCATGATTGGGCGGCGGATAATATTGCCGTTAAGAGCTTCATGTTCCTGCTACCGGCTGCGTATGTCATTAGCGCAGCGCCTCAACAGGTACCGAGTACCGCCACATTGGGACTGGGTTAAGTTACGTGTACATGAACCTGGGGTCACAGAAATTGCCCAAAACGGAAACACTTCGATTTGGATGTACGAGTAAGATATTTTGGTGTTGAGGCTGAACTTGTATGTATTTATTACTACTGCTTGACAATAATGAGAGTAACAAACATGCCGCTCATTTCTCCAGACTATTCTATACTGTCCGCTGCCAATACCCATCTATCCATAATAATACAGTCTTAGTGCCGTCTCTCCCCTTGGATCCCTATTTATTCCACACCGTAACAACATGAAGCCACGATGCTTCGATACACCGTTGCCCCCATTACTCCGCGGAATAGATCCACGACCTAGAAGTAGCAGTAGAAGCACCAGAAACAGGGCTAACAGCACTGCTGAAAAGGCTTCCCGCAGCAGCATCACTACTGGGTGCCGTTGATGCTAAAGCGCACCGGCCGTGGCAGGGGTGGTACAACTCGTGCAGGCGCCGCCACTTATCAACATCGCTTGCGTCAATCATCGAAAGGGGAGCCAGTGCCATGTGCCGTCCTCTGGAACTGTAATCCGGCGCCTGTGACTCCCAAACCCTCACCGCCGAGGCTGCGATGACCTCGCCCCGCAACTGCTCCTCCATCTGGCTGTCGTAGTGCGCCCACAAGCAGGGCATCACAGACAGGTCCTGAGCGCAATTCCCCAAGAGGACCGGTTGCAAGGGGCTCTTATGGGACACCTGAAAGCTTCCGCTTTGTTCGGGTGCCAACGACGCACTGCCTTGCTTCTTGGTCTCGCTCCATCGGGGTTTCTCGTTCCGGGAAAGCTCCGCCTGGTCGTGGACGCAGCTTTTGAACCCTTGGACCCATATCTTGCCTTGTCGAGGGCAGACGGCGAATTCCATGAGTTGTAGGTCGATGACGTCGTTCAGAGTGATGTCGAAAATGGCGAACAAGGCATCCGAATCGCTGCGAACGTCGAAAAACACTTTTGGAATGTAGGTGGACTCCAAGATGGCCTTCAATGTCCAGCCAGTCTCTCCAGCCGTGGAGAAGCATTTGTTGCCCAAAGATTGAACATCGATGAGGTAAGTTGTGTTGGCGAGACGGACATGGATCAGCAATAGAGAGATGGTGCCATATCGAGAAAGATTTTGTCCCTCGAGGTCGACGTAGATGGATGGTGGCCGAACTGGAAGCCCCGTGAGACCATCGACCAGTTTGGATAGAGCAGGGACATTATCGATCCATTGCGTAGCGGCAGGTCCATCAGGAGTGGTAGCATACAAAACCGCAGCTGCTTTACATTCGTAGGAACTCATGGTAGAGTTGCCATTGACGCCATTGCAAGGAAACATGTTGTGACTCAGGGCCAAAGCGAGAGCGGCGTCCTTGCTCTCATCAGAAGGCGCGAGAGTTTTGTTGTCAAAACCCATGTTTACGACAGTTGCAATCGGAAAAGGTCTTTTTCGTAGAGTTGGTCACTTGTTCTTTCTTGGTATTGGTGTTGGTGTTGTCTCTAGGAAATGTTTTGTATTTTCCAAGATTGGTGCAGTTCGTATGGATGTGATGAGTGGGACGATTATAGATGAATCCAGGTTCGGGGGAGACGAGATTTATATAGCCAGTCGAATCGAGGCATGCATGGTGCCTTTGGGGGAACTTGCCAGCGCTAAAGCGGATTGAGTTTACAAAGGGATGGTTTCTGTAAACTATGAGATCTGGTTATGCTTTTTAATCGTGAGCTTGGATGAACATGGAGGTCTGTGCCACTCTTATGGCAAACAATGAATTTATAAGTGCTGTTTTTGAAGTAAAAGGTCGTATTTAGGTTATAAGGATAAGGGATAGGTAGCGAGCAGAAGTAAACGCAATATAATATTGTAGGTGTAGCACAAAAGACTCATGCCGATATTGGATTTCTGAGTATCGGAAAGCATAAACTTATTGGCAGCATAAAGGTAAATCGCTATAGTAGCGTCAAAGATTAACTACCTACTATGGAGTCAAAGTACGGCTAAAGCGTATAGAGAGTATAAGCTTCCGTGTTATTACCAAATCATCGATGGGAAACCCCGTATGGCAGTATGAAAGTTCACGCCTTGCCACAAAATTCAGCTGGAAAATAGGGCTACTCAAAGTTTAGCAGAAATCATCGTAAAGCAAAATGAAGATTAGCGATCAAAGAATTGCAGGCTCGACTGAAAATCGACGGTACCAATCTCTGCACCCGCAGATCACAGAAATGGCTGCTAAAAGCACTACCACAAACTGTGCCATTCATCATGTGGCTATTTCACTAAAGCCCAATAGCCATCTCCCTTGGATCCAAGACTGGGAAAGCATCCATCTGCCACAGATTCTAATAGGAACATCTTCCACAATAACCACACTCTTTGTCACATGCTGTGAAATCCTTATCAAAATCAGAAGAGGACGCGTTGTAGTCGTTGGTGTTGTTGTACTCGTATTCGTCGCTGTAGTCGTACTGGTTGTAGTCATCATTATCGCCTTCTTCACAGTCTACCTTTGATGTGACCTAGGAAACAACTTAGCTCGTGTTTCTCTAAAACGAGATGCAAGACCAAGTGCCGCTGTACCTTTATATGTCTGTCTTGGTATTCGTCTTCTTTGCGTTGACCTAGCTCGAGAAGGCGCTCGTCAGGTGCCGCGGTAAACATACGGAGTATGCCTTCCCGGCATTTGGAGACCCAGTCTGAAGCACTGTGAAAATTGAGGACATTCTCGACAATCTCTTGCAACTTGCTTCGCCCAAGGGTTTTCCCTTTCGCAAGTAAATTTCCGCAACCAATCGCGTAGCCCACTTCATGATCGATTTTGGCGGCTTTGGACGTAGTCAAGTCGCCGGCGGATAACTTGACATAGCTGGATAAAAACGTAGCAATATTGCTAGTATTTAGCTCAGAAATCCAAAGATCCTCGATCTCGAGGCCGAGGTTGAGTTCTTGGTTGGCCCAATCAAGAGCAAGCAGAGATACAAGCGGGTTTGACCCAAGGTTCGTCTTCACTTTAGGAAGCAAAAACCCAAGGACCGACTTCAAAGCTGGTATATCTAATTGAGAAACTGCCTAAAATGCACATCAGCAACTGCCTCCTATGATAGCTGTACGGGGTTTTCAACTCGCCTCGTGGGCCTGCGAGGTTGGATCAGGTAGGGTAGAACTCGAAGAAACACCACGTTTTACATCAGTATCGAGATCTTCTTGCTTCGTATCTTCGGCTTTGACGGCCTGCGCCGACCTTTCCCCCTCCTTCTTCTGTCGATATACCAGATCGATATCTGTAGCGGGTCGAGCGATATTGGCCCGCCAGTGATGCGTATTGGTAGGATTCTGTTGATACAAATTCACCTCGAAAAATTTATCATGCGCGACGCACTTGAAGTTCTTGTATCTGCGGAAGCGAAAGATCTTGGTCAGTATCTGCTGAAATTTCCTACGTACATGTAATGAGGCATGCACTGGTCAACATACGAGTTTAATTTTTCGAAATTTGCGGCGATGAGGTCGCTCTCGCCGACTTCTGCGAATTCAGTGCCCTCGTTGGCTGTAGTAAAATATCTGACCGACTCTTTTCGCCCATAATTGGCTTGCCTGACAAGCTGGATCACATAATCTGCATTGCCCAGAAGCGAAGAGCCATCGTTGGGCTCTGCAGAGGTGGACTTTGCCCATTGCATGAAGTTGTCGAATTTTCGTTCATGGTCAAGCCGTCGGGGGCGATACGGCCGTACGGATGAGCAGCAAAAGAGATTAGGCATCGTCGTGAATAGTGTTTTAAGTGTTTTAACAGTATGGCTAATAATTGATAAGGCACAGATGGTGTTTTATGTCCAAGGTATTGATGAAGAGAACAGCGCGCAGGTAATTGAAAGACCAACTCCAGGGATTTGTTTCTATGCATTTATTATATTAGAGTGTTTACAGCTACGTCGTAGGCCTCCCAATTACACCATCTGGGTCAGGAATGCAAACAGCAAGCACGCAAGCCGTGAGCGTCTCACAAATATTGTTTGCATCACCTGAGTTTGGTGGCTGGGTGCCACAAGAGGAGGAGTGCGGAGAAACAAAGCGTCAGTTGAAGATAACGGTATTGTTTGTACCACTGTTCTTGATTCTGAATAGGAGAGGGGATTGATGGCCAATGACGATGGTTAAACTTTTGTGATACTGTGTCTGTATATTTTGTTGCTCTGTTGTCGAGTCTAAGTACAGAATTCGGATTTGTCTAGCCACAGAACAAAGTGAATCTGGGCATGCAGTGGGAACCGGTAGCGAAGCAGCTTTCGGTTGGCAAATTAAACTCCGTGTTTACTTCCAGAATAGTTTGCTTCTCTGCATTACCAACTATCGAGACAACGAGGATACCGTTTGCTCTTTATATGAACTGAGTGCGTTGCGTTTCACAACATGGACGGTATGCTCTTATGATCTAGACAGAGACATGTTCAGCATGTAAGCACGCTAAATTAGCTGATTGATAAGATGAGAGACAGGCCTCTGGCTAATAAGAATCGAAGACAGCTTATTTTCATGCATTAACTAACCGACGAGTGAGGACGAAGAGAAAATTTCAACTTGATGGAAGACTCCGCCCGTGATAACCATAACCTTGCTTCATCTTCAATGTTTGGTTTCTTCTCTTTCTCCCCTCTTTGTCTGCTTTCTTCCCTTTGCGATGGCTTCCTCCGCCAATGCTCTTAATTCACTCACCAGACCTTGTGCATCGAGGAATCACTGCACGGCCTTGGGCTAGTAAGCGAGCCAGCAACGAGTGTGATTTGCCTGAATCGCAGGGATGGTTGATTGGTGGGCACGCTGAAACCGCCCGATGCACACCAGGTTCTCGTGATGTGTCGATGCATCACTGGATGGGATGCGAATTGTGAAGGATGCCGTCAAACCGGATTTCCAGTGCCGGTTTATTCTAGCAAGCAACGGAGTTGGTTCAACTGAGAATCCCGAGGGATATTTTTCTCTCTTCTCCTCGGCGCATCTCCAACCGTAAAGTGTCTTGACTCGTTGCACATGCTCAACCAACCGCGCGAAGTGAGAATCTTGGCGTGCGGCAGAGAACATTGAAGACAAGAGCCGCAGTTACATGGTTTCGTGTTTTGTGTTGTCCTTTTTTTTTTTGTTTTTTTTTTGTTGTCACTCGCTTCTTCTTCTCATCTTACATCCACGTCTCAAGTATACACACAACAAGGCTTCTTCCAGGGCTCTCTCCCCCTCTCCCCTTTCTCTTGCATCGAGCACAGACAAATCACCATCATGAGTCGATGCGGGGTTATTTAATTTAATCTTAGACGCAATCCTACAGTAGAGAGAGAAGAGAGGGAAAAAAAGACAGCGTCTCTGGCGCCGTTATCGCCAGCGCAAAGCAAATGCTCCGTTTCAGCCTCACTCGTCTATTCTGTCGACTTAGCCCGAATCGCGTTGTAGCGCCTGCACCTTGATTTTCAGCTGTCAAGGGTCTTATCAAATGGCAATGCTCCGAGTCCAGCCACAGCTCCTTTCCCGTTGCGCTGCCAAGGCGCCAATTGTTGAACTACCATGGCGCCGAGCAGGGGTTCCCCATGATGGGCTGAAGAGAGGCGGATTCTGGTGTATGTGAAGAGTAGCAAGAGGGAGAGAGAGAGAGAGAGAGAGAAGAGAAAGAAGAGAAGTTGAAGACTTGTGCCTGAATTTGTGTTCCCGTCTTTTGTCGTGGCGTTTGGCTTGGCAACCTGGGACCTGATTCTATTCTTCTGTTGCTGTTGTTGTTGCTGTTGTTGTTCATGTTGTTGTGCTTTTGTGCATGAGCCTGAGCCTGAGCCTGCAAGTCAAGTCGCATTCTCGGATAACCGTTTTCAAACGACCAATACTGTCGTCTTCACCCGTCCATCCATCTTTCTTGTCGGCCTTGTCCAGCAGCTTCTGGTTCAGCCTGCCAACAGCCATGCGCCGACCAATGCGGCTCCCATTCGCATCTGCCGTCCTCTTCGCAGCGCTCGCCAACGCTGACCTTGATTATGTGACGGATCTCGATATTTATTCTCTTCTGGTAGGTTTGAGTCAGTGGCAATATCGCACGGGCGATGGTGGCTAACGCAAACCTGGATCAAACAGGCCCCGTGTGCCTCCGACGCCATCTCATACAACATCGCGACTCTGACTTACGGCACAGTATGCGGCGACTCAGAGACGGAGCTCCAGTCGTGTGCTTGCTCCGACACGGAGCGATTCACCAGCATCACTTCGTCCATATCTCGCGACATTCGAGTTAGTTGCGGCACTACAGCGACCGACGACCAACAGAGCGCATCGAGTGTTCTTGCGAAATACTGCAACCAAGACCTGACGATTACCTTTTCGACGCCGACCAGAAACGTTGTCCAGGCCTACATCACCGACTTGAGTCAGATCAATTATCTTCCGCAATGTGCACAGTCGGCGTTGTCAGAAGCTGTCATGGGAGATGTGCGTATTGACTTGAATCCATCTCCCTACATGTCCCCCCGCAAGAAACGAACGAGAAGCTCGATATATGCACAACGAGGAACAAGGAAACACTAACAAAGACATGGTGGCAACAGAATATATCCAAATGTCCCGAGGCTGCCAGTCTCTTTGCGCCTTGTGTTTGCGGAAAGGGTGGAATCCCCTCTCAGGTCAGCGACGTGATTAGCAAGTCCGTCCGGTAAGTATTCAAGATTTGATTACCGGTTGGAGCGCGGATTGTGCTAACTCAACCGTGTGTTCAAGATACTCGTGTTCCAACGGAGGCGACATCAGCGCAGCGCAAGACTTTTACAACGAATACTGTGCCATGAACAACGGAACGACAACCTTTACTCAACCCCCAGGTCCTCCTGGAGACAGTGCGTTAAACATGCGATTCTCGTCGAATATTTGCTCTGTACGCGATACTAACAGCCGTGACCGTGTGTAGTGACTTATCACATCACCGCCTTGCCGCAGTTCAAGTCGTTGCGGTCGTGCGCTCAAAGCGGCGTTGCCTCTGCGATTCTCGAGGTAAGTTCCTTCATTGCTTAACAAGACCATGTGCTAAAGCGTCTCTGTAGCAAACAGCAATCTATTGTGCTACTGGTCCCCAGGCTCTCGCTTCGTGCGTCTGCATCAAGTCTGGCATGAGCGGTAGAATCTTGAGCACTCTCACGTCCAATGTCAAGTGGAACTGCGACAATACAGCCACTGCGGATGTTACCTCGGCCATGGATGTCTTTGCGGTCTATTGTAGCGCGGCTGAAAAGGAGATTGTCGTGTCCGTCACCGATACTGCCACTGAAACGTACCCTCATCCTACGAATCGAGCCAGCTCGTTACCATCTAGCCCTGCAGAGACAGGGGGAGCTGATAGCACTGGTGGAAGCGGCGGAAGCGACAATGGAGGAGGCAATCCCGATCAAGGTGGAAAGGATGGATCATCTTCTGACGGCAGCGGAGGGAATTCATCGGGTTCAAACTCCATCAACAAGACAGCAGTCATTGCAGCCTGCGTACTTGGAGGCGTTGTTCTCATCGCTGCCATTGCTGCCGTGGCATTTTTCGTCCGCCGGAGACGCAACAAGCAGACGAGAGGAGAGCAGATACCACCGACAGCAGACGGACCCAATATCACCGGACCACCCGAGCTGGAAAACACATCGAAAATGGGCCCAAACGTTGCTGTTGTTCCGGAACTCCACAGCACAGAGAGACAGGAGCTTCAGGGAACCGGCACGCCTTTCAGCGAGTTGCCACCTGGTTACGTCTCCCCACGACCGGAACTCCAAGGGAGTAGCGAATACAAGCCTCCAGTTTCGCCGGTGCATGGAGGAGGGTATCAGCCGCCGCATTCGCCGTACCATGGACAGCAGCAGCAAGGGGCACCGACTGTTTCTCCTGCAACGCCGAGTACATACGGGGCGGGATGGCAATCCGGGCCAGTTGCAGAGACGTATGAACTGGACTCGGCTACCTGGAAGTCTTCCTGACTCTGTTGTTCCAAAGTAGAGAAGATGCTCTTTTTCTTTCATATGCAGCGTTTAGAACACGGCCGCCCTGTAGTCGTATGTTGATTGTATGGTGTTTCAAGGCTTATGTTATGGGAAAGGGGCGATTAAAATGTTTATTAGTTTGATCTATCATGACAAGTATAATTAGAATCTCTTTATGTTAAAACACGCTAGGCATACCATACAAAGTGTCATACATGTCACACCATGCTTCTCAACAGCTGAGTTTGAGTGGCGATAGACGGGGCATACGCTTCGAATCCAGTTATCCACGGAAGTTGTTTGACATTCACCATCATTTCCTCCCACTCCCAGCCGTATTCGTTCATCATGCGAGCAACCATCTCGAGAGCATGAGTCTTTTCATTGGGGATTTCTGACATGGTTGCACAGAGCAATAGGAGCCACAGCTGGAAGGGAATGTAGTAGGCCGATGCTGAGACGAGGTTCTCGATGCTGCGGTCTTGCAGGAGATGCAGCAGTTTGGTGACATATGTGGCGGGCGTGCCTGGATAAGCTTGTGCCATGTTTTTCACCCGTAGGATCCAGAGAAGGGCGCCCAAGCGAAGAGTCTCGACGAAGACGCATGGCATATCGGGATGAGGGTGTGGAGGAGTGTCCATGAGACGATATGCGATTGGGTTGAGCCGTGTGCCGAGGAAGACTTCTTCTTTCCAGAGTTCTTCACCCCAGGCGGCTAGTTTTGATTGGACAGTGTCGGCGAGACTTGCTATGTCTTGTAACGCCGAGACGACGCACAGTTGGTGAGCGTTGAGGTCGGGGCACATGGCACTGAGATGGAAAGGCAGGACAGTGAGGATGTCGGAGGAATCATGGCGTGGGAGTGTATCGATTGGTACATGTAGCCTTGAAGGCATTGGAAACCAGGGCCTTTGTTCAAAGAGCAGAGAAGCGATTGTGTCGATCCTATGAGGAGAGAGTTATTGTGGTCAGCATTTCTGAATTGGTATGAGTGAAACTGGCGATTTCGATGAGTGCTTACCAAAAGACCATCATGGCCATGTTTTGGTCATCGGAGAGACTGTCTATTCCCCCTCTCCTGTTAATCAAGAGTTTGAGCCCGTTCAGATGGACGAGAGCTTGAGCCAAGTCTCCAACAATGAACTAATTTTCAGTCGAAACACAAAGAAATCAGTCTTCCGAGCTACTTGTCAATGGGGAAACAAAAAAGATTCTTGCCATACGTTGTAGCAGATGCAACCCATGACGCCCCGGATAACATTATCGGCCACGGCCATGTTGGGATCAGGATCCCTCAGCCTTGATTCGATGCAGGCCACGACATCTGTGGAGCGTGCCAGAGCAAAGGCGATGCTCCTTTCCATCGTCTGCGAGCGAACAGCGGCGCGGATTTCGGGTCCTGTGAGGAGTTTGCGGCAGAAGCCGGCATCCTTGAAAGCAAACGGGAACCAGAAACGGGATTTACGAGAGCCTGCAGGGGGGAGGGTCATTGGTCAGTAAAAGGGCGCGCTGGTCGGCAGATGATGATGGTTGCAAGCTGTCTGCTTACTTCTCACACTATTCCAAGAGGCTGCCAGGGCCAGACCATATGCCGCAAAGGCGTCCATGCCCCAGGAATTCTGCATGAGGGCCAGGGGATGCTGGTCCCAGAATGGACGAGGGAGGGGAGGAAGAGACCGCTGTTCGCTTCCATGTTGTGACTGCTGTTGCCGTGATTGCGAAAGCGTGATGAGCTGGCTCTCGCCAGGGCCCGTTGCTCCCGTATTTGTAGGAGCAGCAAGAGAAGAAGAAGAAGTAGAAGAAGAAGAAGAAGAAGAAGACGGCTCCGCAGCCGGGTCTGTAGATCGCACACGCAGCTTTACCTGCGGGTTCCTGGGTGGCTTGCGGCGAGCCTTGCCAATGTCTCGCATGACATGCTGCCGGATCTGGCGCTTGGTCTTTGAATCCCGCGGCCTACCGCGTGCAGATTCGGTTGAATTGATGAAGAGCAGCTTGGAGCTGGGTCCAGAACCGTCTGATTCTTTAGGGTCCATGACGACGTAGTTGCTGGATGAGGCGAGAGAGAGACCGATTGCTGTTTTCGACCGCCACGTCACTTGGGAGACGGAAGTAGTGATGTCAAGTCCCGGGGTACTGCGCTGTTACTGGGCGGAATGCTTGTCTGTTTGTGTCCTTTAGAAATAAAGAGAAGTTAGAGTATCTCTTTACATGCGCAACCAGAGGACCATATGCCTAAAGGGGTTATAGATATATGTTGAGTTGTAAAGACTTGAGAGCGTGGGAGAGTTTCTAATCAAAAGAGCCCAGGGGGGTTGATCGGAATTGAGAGAGTTACAAAGACCACCAAAAGGATGCATGTCCGAGTCTTGATATGTCAGAAGCCACTGAGGGAAGCAAGCGGCGATTATTCAGCCTCAAGGGAGCCAATCGGCTTGGGCGACGTTGATACGGAGGAGTTTCTAGCTTTATTGCCGGATCGTTTAGAGTCTGACTTTTGGCCTGGCTATACCAGATGCGGCATCTGGTCCCCCTGCTTGCGCGTCTGTAGCGTCGATCCATGGCTCCCCGAACCCAGATAATCACCTCATCATATCGCCTGGAGATGCTTCTAGGACTATCGAAGGGACGATAGGCGTTTAAGGGATCCTTATGGGCGGTGGTTGACAACTAGGAAGGGCTGATCTGGATTTGTAAGTAAAGCCCCTCTACGGAGTATGCTCAATAGCCTATTAGTCAGAGACGCCGTTTCTAACAGTTGCCAATGCCTGGACTAACTAACACGAGTGGCTGAGGGGGGCTTCCATCGTTTGTCTGTAGTTGACGCCTGGAATGCGCATAGGAAGTAATAGTCTAGAGGCCAAGACTCGCGTAGCCAGGACATTAGTTGGTTAAAAGAGGAGAGCGTGGGTCACGGGCTGGCAATATAAAGACGTCGTAGAGCCTTCATTGTTCAACTCGAAATCCAAAACCACCAAGTTATCCAGCTCTCAACATTTTTACTCGAGACTCGTTGATAAAAACACCCACCATGTCTACCGATTTCAAAGGAAAGCTCGCCATCATCACCGGAGCATCCAAGCTCAACGGCATTGGATATGCTACCGCTTATATCCTCGCCAAGGGCGGCGCCGATGTATGAAATCACGTCCATACAAATCATCGTATTCTTTGAGTTGGCCCTAATATGCTTTTTGACTACTACCAGATTGTGATTCACTACAACTCAAACAAGACTGCTGCCGAAGAGTGTCTTACCAATCTCAAAGCTCTGGGTGTTAAAGCTATTGCCGTTCAAAGCAACGCCGGCTCCATCACTTTTGGCGACGACATTGTCAATGCCACTGTTGCAGCGTTTCCAGGGCGCAAGATTGACATCATCGTCAACAACGCAGGCCACGCCACATTCCAAGAAAGCGTGTCGGGGGCTCCCATTGAAGAGTTTGATGCCCTGTTCCACCCCAACGTCCGAGGTCCTCACTTGCTCACCCGGGCTGCTCTGCCGTATATCGCCTCTCCCGGAGGCCGCATCGTCAACATCAGCAGTGTAGTGGCTCGAACCGGAACGAGATTTGCCTCATTGTACAGTGCTACCAAGGGAGCGCTCAACACTCTCACCCTCGCGTGGGCTGAGGAACTTGGCGAGAAGGGCATCACCGTCAACGTTGTTTCTCCGGGGCCCACCGCGACAGATTATGTTCCGCCAGAGGAACACGAGCTGACGCAAAAGTTTCGTGCTCAGCAGTATATCAAGCGAGACGGAACGCCGGAGGAGATTGCCAATGCCATTGTGTTTGCAGCTAGTCCAGGGGCGAGCTTCTTGTCGGGCCAGGTTCTCGGCCTCGATGGTGGTCTGAGTTATGCTTAAGATGCTGATTGAAGGCTACGATTTATTTATGTAAAATATGAAAAGCGCTTATACTGTGGCTATCCCTTGATATATAGATATTTCTTCTGGAAATCATGGAATCTTTTCTACTTGTGCTCATGATACGGCGACTGACTATTCCGAAATTTGGAGCGATGATGAGATGGAAATTATGTTTAGAAATCGTGAATTCTACAGGTGTTTTCATATATTTGACATGACGTAATGTTTGAGTTATTATTCTATTTCTAATCACTGCGAGCGTTACTTGCAGTTTACAAGATGGCTAAGCCTGATTGTCTAATTCAAAGAAGAAAGCACAACTGAATGATGAAGTGAATATTTCTAATTTACGTAATAAGGTGCTGGCCTTTCCATAGAAATAACAATTACCATCCAAGGATTGCGCTTTTTTTACGAGTGAGATATAAAATAGATTAGCATAGACACACTCTCTACTTCTTATTGTGATAGAAATTGTATGTACTGCTGCTGTGGAAATGGCAATACTCATGAGGCTTGCAGTGAAATGGACTATCAAGGCGTCCTCTTCGGTATGGCTTCTCAGTGACATCTGAAAGTCGTGTTTGGGATTCTCATAAGCTTAAAAGCATGCGACGCTCAGCATCTTCTACCCTTTAAAACTAGCGCATCGATCCAAAGTCTATTCATTGTGTCCAATCGCTAGAGAAGACTGGTGAAATATGGCGCTCCGCTACCAAAGCTAAAATGAAGCTGCATCTCATAAAGAAGATTAGCTGAAATACTTGAATGACAGATGCCAAGGGAAAAATATGGACAATTCACATGCGTCTCGCTGTTGCCCTAGTGCCAAGAGGGTGTATCTTACAGAGTTTGTTATGCGTTCTGTCATCGGATGACGCAGCCACAGATTCAAAACGTCAAAGTCTGGCGATCTCGAGGCTGGAAATGAAATGCCACGCAATATATTTCGCGGGGAACTTGTGAATACACGCGGCCACCCCCGGATGATCCGAACGGGTGACAGTGGGCGTGTGGCGCAGTTTCGCGGGTTGTTTAATTGGCGATTGGAATTGGCATGAGAGATTCATGATTCTGTTGCGAGTTGAGACAATGGTTGGAACATTGGTGGAATATCCGTCACAATTCTGAGTAAACGAGTTGTATAACATTTGTCTTTGATGAATTGGATACATTGATAGATAATTGTGACAACGAGAATCCCGTCGTAGGTTGTGTTCAATTGTACTTGTGGTAAGCTGAGGATGTGATTGACGCTGGTGACGATATTCTTACACGATGGGGAGGGAAGCTCTTGCAGACGTTTGGAGCTGAAATCGTGGCTGGCAGACTAACATACCTTAATTTTTACGACGCTTCTTTCAAGGATGTTATATCAAATTTGCTCCTCGCTCAGCTCCAGTAGGTGTGAGAAATACCAATTGCTGGTATTGATCGACTATCGAGCAACTGGCAGTGCATTTCTTCATGTTGATCAAACATCCTATTAGTGATGAGGTCTGTTGAGCTCAGAGCAACCTGGAATAGCAGCAAATCGGTCGATAGCTCTTACTCTCAGCTCAGGTCCTAATCGCAACTGCTATTTCCTTTCCCTGGCCACCTGCTGTTTGTCAACTCATCACATATTTGTTCAGTGTTGATTTCAAAGTAAACCTGCAAGATGATCAACATAAGTCGCATCCTCGTTTGTTTCGCTGCGTATTTGATGATTCCTGGTATGCCGTCACCGCAAACTGCCATGACCCCAACAGCGAAGCTGATACAATGAGCTGTAGCTTCATATTTTCCACCGGGGATTCAAGCATTATCGATTCTTGAACGAGCTGCTCCAGTTGCTCCTGATGGCTACACTCCCGCCCGAGTTTCATGCCCAGCCCAAAGGCCAACGATCCGCGCGGCCACGGGCTTGTCGACCAACGAAACAGATTGGCTTCCTCTTCGCACAAATAACACAGTCCAGGCCATGAAAGATGTGCTCAGCCGCGCCAATATCAGCGGTCTTGACACCGGTAGATATATCGACAATCTCACGGACGCTGGCACCGGCCTCCCAAGGGTAGCCATCGCCATCTCCGGTGGAGGCTACCGAGCTTTGATGAACGGAGCCGGTGCTCTGGCAGCATTTGACAACAGATCGACAAATGCGACGGAAACCGGCCATCTCGGAGGCCTTTTGCAGTCGGCCACGTATCTCAGCGGCCTTTCTGGCGGAAGTTGGCTCGTCGGCAGTCTTTACGTTCAGAACTTTACGTCGGTCGAGTCCATCATCTTTGCGACGGATGGATTTCTCAGCACTTTGTGGCAGTTTGATCACTCCATCCTCAACGGTATGACGCTGCATCTCCATAATGGGCACTCTTGCTAATTCCGTATTGGCCAATTGCAGGACCTGATGGTCTCTCCATCACGAGATACTACCGACAACTGTTTGATGATGTCGACGGTAAGAGAGATGCCGGCTTCAATACAACAATAACAGATTATTGGGGCAGAGCATTATCCTACCAGCTCGTAGACCCGAGTGACGGAGGACCCGGTATGATGATACCTTCAGCACGAGGTTTGTGAGATGGACTAACTCTTCCAACAGCGTTCACCTTTTCATCTATATCAAACGATACAGACTTTGTATCGGCTCAAGTTCCACTGCCGTTGATCGTTGCCGTTGAGAGAACGTCAGGACAGCTCCAGATAGCCAGTAACTCGACAGTCTTCGAGTTCAATCCTTGGGAAATGGGATCGTACGACCCTGGCCTCGAAGCCTTTGCACCGCTCCAATTCGTCGGCTCCAACTTCACTAACGGCACTATTCCACGCAACGGAGAGTGCATCGCCGGGGTCGACAACGCCGGCTTTGTCATGGGCACCTCGTCTTCTTTGTTTAACCAGGCATTCTTACAGATTGGAAGGGTAGAGGGTGTGCCAGAGTTCTTGATCAGCGCTATAAATCGCACGCTGGCAAACGTTGGCACAGAAAACAGAGACATTGCGAACTGGCCGAACCCATTCTTCGGATACAATTCCAGCGGGAATTTGAATGCCAACTCCACGGTTCTGGCTCTCGTGGATGGTGGAGAGGACTTACAAAACATCCCCTTGCATCCGCTGCTTCTGGAAGAACGAGAAGTCGATGTCATTTTTGCTGTCGATGGCTCTGCCGATACAGCAACGCTGTGGCCAAATGGAACTGCCATGGTGGCTACGTTTAACAGATCGGAAGCCAGGGTTTCGGCCAACGACAGCAGATTCCCAGATATCCCCGATCAGAACACCTTTGTGAATCTGGGTCTGAACCAGCGGCCTACCTTTTTTGGCTGTACCAACGGGAGCAACACTCCTCGTGGGCCGCTCATCGTGTATATGCCCAATGCCCCCTACTCATTCCAGTCCAACGTCTCAACCTTTGACCTGGAGTACAGCGACGAGGAGCGCAACCAAATCATCCAGAACGGATACAATATGGCGACCATGGGCAATGGCACGGTGGATTCGAATTGGCCGGCGTGCATCGGTTGCGCCATTTTGTCCCGGAGCCTCGTTCGCACCAGGACTCGTGTTCCTTCAAAGTGCGCGGATTGCTTTGCGAGATATTGCTGGAATGGCACGACCAATTCTTCCTTGCCGAATACCTATGAGCCGGAGCAGATCCTCGCCAACACGACGGAGCAGTCGACGTCTTCGGCTGCTCGGATAAGCGGGACGCTGTTGCTGGGTTGCGTCGCATTTATGCTTGCGATCTGAGATGTAGGAAGCACGGGCTGGTGTGTGGTGTAATGTACTGTAATATGGATAGGTAGTTGTCGTAACACTCTTACATGAAAATGGAGCTCTGAATTGACCGTTTGTTGACTGACTTGCGTGAATTTTGATGTGCGATGAGTGGCGAGTCTATCGATACGAAGCGGCAATGCTGCAAGTGGCATCACCACGACATAAGCGATGAACGCTTTGGACGGATCTGAGCTCGTCGGCTTCTCCGTATACGGCAGCTAACTGCCCGGAAGCACGGTAAGTTGACGTACAGCATTCTAATACGAGGCTCTGAAGTGCTTGAATATGCAGTCAGCCATGAACCTGAAGCTCTCAGATACATGAACAAGCTATAGGATCCGGAATTGGCCATTAAAACGATGAGATCTTGGTATGGGACCTCCAGATACCATTGTACTCATGCTTATACATCGAGGTTGCATTATGCCCGTCCCTCAAACTTTGTACTTATTCCGTTCCTTATAAAATACTGCTGGAAGAATAGCCTGCTACTAAATAAAGATGTTAGCCCACGAGTTCGTCTAAACCGCGTCGTTCATACAGTCATACCCAGGGGAGAAAAAAAAAAAGAAAAAACAAGCTTCACTCCAAAAGAACACAGGCGATTAAAGTCGACGACCCCTGCGCCTCTAGTCAGCCCATTTTTTTCTTCTTCTCTTTCCCTTGTCAGCTCGCGGCCCACATCCCAGACGTTTTCGAATCGACGGAAAAATAATTTTGCCTCGTATAGCGCTGAGCCATGGCACGACGACCCCTTGCTCTGAAAGTCCGTCAAGACGCCCAAATAGGCAGCTTTTGGGATCGCCGCGTGCAGAGGCGTTTATAAGGAAGCTAAGAAATTCAAACCTGCTAGGGGTCAAGGAGTAAGGCAGCGCTGGCGAGTCCGTTTACCTGCCTTGTTTGTCGAGGAGTGAGCCGCTATTTGTCGAAAGGGGTGGGGGGGAGCTGCAGGGCTGAGGTTATCTTGACGCGAATATAGTTTGTTCGTATAGGGGATTGGGTGGGAGCAGTATGGGCAACGGATGCAGGGATCGGTGAGGATTCTTCGCTGCGACTTACGTACGGTACGTGAGAGTTGCTATCCATCGGCATAATTATCCTGAGCGTTCTGTGAGATTTTAGTTTGCAGGTGTTGAATAATGGACAGACTTGGAAAACGGGAGGACGAACCTGGAAGTAGAGGCGTCGTAGTGGGCGAGTATATAAGAGTAGGTCGGATCGCTCGTTGTTTTGACGTCTACCCCAGAGCATCCATCTCCTCAAAAGCACACTTTAGATTATCGCAACCTTCTTCAATAACCTCAAAAATGAAGTTCTCACTCTCCATCGCCAGCGCCGTCCTGGCCTTCACTGCCTCTGCCGCCCCCGCCGAGGAGCTCGCCGAGAGAGCCACCGTCTCTGGCTCTGGAACCCCCGGCTCCATCTTCATGTTCGGATCCGCCTCCAACTGCCGCCAAATCTTCTACCAGTCCGGCGCCTGCGGCCTCAGCACCTTCTTCCCTACCCAGGTCCCCTCCAACCTGCCCCTGGTTGCGCTCCCTTCAGGAATCTTTGATGCCCATGGCCCGTCCGACCAGGAAAACAGCCTGTGCGCCAAGGTCATCACCATGACACACAACGGCGTTACCCGCCAGGCTGTTGTCGCGGATGAGAACACCAGCAGCGAGCAGTCCATCGACATGTGCCTCGATCTGTGGCAGGCCTTTGGTGGCCACGACAACGACGGATCCCTCATCAGGAGCTTCACCTGGTCAATTGCGGCGTAAATGGCATCTTGCGCGTGGATCATTGGGGATCATAAAACTTTGTATATATTCTCATAACCGGTTGGAAAATCCTACCCCGACGGTTCGGTGTATAATAGCCGTATATAGCAATGGGACAAGTACATATTCCATCTCTGGCCGATAACTCTATAGTGAGATTGATACCTGCCATCCTCTCTCCCTTTCCGTGGGCGGCTAATCAGAAGCTACTTCCACGCGAGAATCTCGCACTGCAGAAGCACGAGCCAAGCATCTTCCGTGTCGGCCCATCCTCGTACGGCGCGTAACGTCTGTTGGATTTCGTCCTCGGAGATGCCAGCATCCAGCCAGGTCTGGTAGAAAGGATCTCCTGGCTGTAGCTGACCATCGGCACGCCAGGCCAACCGCTTCCGTGCTTCCGCATCCGAGAACACGCTGGTTCCTGCACCAACACGGACTTTCCCTCCGTCAACATCGAAACCCGCCTTGCGAAGAAGCGCTGGCATTACTGTTGCCGTAGGATCTGCCTCGGGTTCTCCTCTGCGTGACGCGCGAAGCTGATTCGCTCCCCACAATCGATCAAGGTCGAAGCTCTGCGGGTAAAAGTGTTGGCCCATGCCGTCCCGAGTGGCTAGAATGCCGCCCGGCTTCAGGACCCGCCGCATTTCGGCCAACGCCCGGAGTGGTATGTCGGGTTGCGGGAGATGACCGAGGACCTGAGAGCTATAGACGACATCAAACGTGTTGTCAGGGTAAGCAAGCCCGTCCACAACGTTGCCTTCTTCAAAGACGACAGAGCCTGCCCCTTGGGTTGGGACATTGGATTCGTCTGCCAGTGCCTTGGCCTTTTGCAAAACGTCCGTTGAGATGTCTATCCCAACAGTCTTTCCCTGACTGGCATACTTTGCTAAGCTGGTCGTAATGGTGCCTGGACCGCAGCCTACATCGAGAATATAGTCCGTTGTTTTGATATAGGGCAGCAGAAAGGCGGCATCCGTTTCCGCTTTGCGTCTCAGGTGTGTTGCGATGGTATATTCAGAGTGACCTCGCGCATAGTAGCTCGGCAGATTGGTTTGCGCCATGTTTACCTTGTCTTTCAAAGAACTTGAAAGCTTCTTTTGGACTTGCGAGGTTCCATCCGCCCTATTTATTGCGCGATCCATTCAAACAGAGACTTGGGGGACTCGGGCATGTGTTTCTCGATGCAGGTATAGAGTCCCGAGAGGGAGGCTGGCTCCCCTACATTCTCAACTCCGAACGCCGTGAGATGCTCCGGAGTTGGCGGCTCTCGGGCGACTCGGGCCCGTGTTTCCTAATTGGGACGAGTTGCTCATAACATGACGGCCCAGGACAACGCCGTTGTAGCATCCAAGTGATAGGGTCGAGTGAGTTCTGCGACCAAAAGGCACCGTATTATCAATTGACTGCCCAAGACCTCATAGTTGAAGCAAGTCATTCCAGTAGGTCCAATCGAGAGGTTCATCTTGTGTCCAATGGCCCATGAGTCCAGTCTGCGGAACCTCCACGCCCGCCACCTGCTCAGCTAAATCTTGTAGCTGCTCCCTTCCTGCTTGCAGAGTCTGAATAAACTTGGGTGCCTCTGCTTCGGGTCTTAGTCCCTCCTTGCGAGTTTTCCATGCTTGTAGGATCAAATCCGTCAGTGCGGCGGAGAACTTTTGATCCAAGGGGAGTTCCATTGACTGGTGGCTATACACGTCCTCGAGTAGGGTCCATGCAGTCTCAACCAGGTGGCCACTCGCCCTCCGTCGCAGCTCACTAATCATGTACACCAAGGCATCAACTTGTGTCCGACATACCATATGATCCACTAGGTTGGTTGAGAAGCTTGTGTTGCGCACTTCACGGTTCAATTCCAGCAGCCTGACGCTGCTTTCGAAGACGAGGTCTTGATCAGCTTGGGGCATGTATTTACCTCTTTGGGGCTGATTTCGGGGGTGTAGCATCGAAAATTGCTGGTTGTGAATTGTAAGGCCGGCTAGAGCAGCCGATAACTGGTGCAACGGTATGCTTGGATCGAGATGATCAAGGTATTTCTCCTGCAGCATACGACCTACCTCGCCCAGAACCTTTTTCTTCTTCATCACACTCTCAACACTGGTCGATGTGGTCAGCTGGGCTGCCTTTTCTCTCGGGTTCAGGCTGCCGGAAAAGTTGGAATACCTGCGCACGAAGCTCCAGAGGTCATATTTCATCAAACAGTAGACCATTTCTGTGGCTGCCGTGTGCTGAACAGCGGGAGGCTTCTCCATGCAGGGGTGCAGATCTGCATCGTTGACGTTCATCGGGAGGCGAGCATCGCCCAAATCATCGATTGTCGATAACAAACCCATGCCACGACGGACGCGGGAATTCAAGCCGCGGATGTACCACCACAAGCGGACGTGCATCTCCTGTTTGAAGAAGGGCATATGAGCGTCTTCGGCAGCACGGTGCAGACCCATTTTATGGGCGGTGCGCATGGCCAGTGCCACTGCTGTAGTTGAGAATTCGGACTGTGGATCGATCATCTTGAAGTAAGAATAAGAATTGATTAGATTGCATCTTCATTTCTTTCATTTGACGCATATTTTGGACTCACTATGACGAGAGTCAAAGCCTGTAGGACGTCCAGATCTCGCGTTGAGAACAGATTAGTGCAAGACAAGGCACTCAATGCGCCCGTGCGATATCGGTTCAAAAGCACCGACCTATTTTCCCCAAATGCTTGGAGGCATGTGGTCTAAAGCATACACCGCAAACATGGTGGCCTCTAGAGGCTTTGCGGTCGATTCCGCCGTCCAAGCTGCCCCAAGGATCTTCTCCTGAAGGGTAGGTGCGTGAATGATTTTGGTCAGTGGATTGACATTATCTGCAAAAGCCTGCCAGAGCCTGAAAACATGCTTGGGATCAGGATGCAACTCCAGCTGGCCCGGAGGTGTAGATACATGATGAAGAGTAAATATAGAGAGTGTAGCGGGGACCGTGTCAGTAGATGTAGGCTGCCTTTGTTCTACATCTTCATCAGGCTGCCTGAGATGCGAAATTGGCGGAGTTTTCAACTTTGATCGTTCTTAGCGGACGTGGATAACCGGGTACGTGTAGGGAAGAACGCACGATTTCAGGCAGCTCGGACCAAAGCCACGCTCCCCCGTCATTTCCCTCAAGCTCAAGCAGCACTTCTCGGCCTGAATCTTGTCCAGCTGATGGCAAAAGCTGCGTCTCAGCTGCTACAGCTGCCTCGACGGAGGACATGGATTCAGGGCTTGCTTGTGTCCGACTCCTGACGAGCTTCTCTTCCCACTGAGAGGGAATCCATGAATTGCCCAATCCTTCGAATGGAATTCCATGGCTGTCAAGGATAGATTCGAGCTCCTGGATTTTGGACAATAGATGACGCTGATTCAGGCGCCTTCGGTGTCTCTGCGACGGCATAGGGGCCCGATAGACGCATGCAGCCTTTGACCTGGAACAGCTTGAGCATGGCTTTAGCCTGTCGCATTTGATCTTGCGCCTGGCACAGGCTACACAGGAATGAGAAGTCTGGCTCTGGGGTGGCATTTCGAGGTCATTGCCGCGCTCTTGGGACTTGAAGTCGATAGATTAGCTGATGACGGGGTTTGAGTGGTGAAGCATGCTGAAAGTTATCTCGATTAGAGCTGTTGATGGATGAAATTGACAATTTGATATATTCTGGCTGACTTGGGTCGATGTTTGCGGCAAAATACTGTGCGAATGTGAACTCGAAGCTGGGTATTGTACGGAGCAATAGCCTCTAATAACTGCTTTTACAGAGTGCATGATAGAGGGGCCGTATCCCGCACTGTGTCTATACCGCCCCGGGATACGTGTACAAGACCCCGCCAGACCACTGTATCTCCGCCACTGAATCTAAGTTCTACTACGGTTCCATATACTTATCCATGGATCGTTTGTCTCTCTACCTTGCATGTACTCTTCTTCGATGCTGATAAGAAACAAAGTACAAGGACAATAACCCACTGTGGACGATTCTCAGAAAGAAATCTACATGTATGTATATGTATCTTGATAATCCCCGTTGCCTACCTAGTAATAAAAGAAAGAAAAGAAACCCAAATCAATGCAGCGTTGAAGCATCTGTGAATGCCGTGATGCCTTTAGCCTGTAGTATAAGTAGGTACGGGCATGTATTAATGGTGGCCCAGATCCCCCGTCTTTAAACATGCAGATCCAAGACATGTTTCAGCCTCTCTGTCCCATCACCTCCAATAAACTTCGCATTGCGCCGTATACTTTTATCGCCGAGACGTGTCCAGGTACTGCTACCTCGTTATGCAGGGATGAGTTGTTCACAAAGTACATGCACACGCATTTTACGAGACATGCTGCATCTCACCACCATCGTCCCGCCTCACACAAGTATCGCGACCTATCCAGGAAAGATACAGGACACATCCATGTAATCTACGTGACACGTCCAGACAGCCCAAGGCCGCCTCGCGGGCCTCCCGCATACTTTTTGAACAAATAAGCTCGAGGCTCAAGGCGCTTCCGTTTGCATATATTAGGTAGCCAAAACCCCGCTCGCTTGTGTGGTACGATGCAAACACGCCTTGCAGTGAAGCAGACAAGTAACTAACATTGTGATGGCTGGACAGTCAAAGGCTTCCTAGCGAGTGAATACTGCCATTCTTTTGTTTTCATCAACCCGGGAAGCCAACTAATATCAGTCAACATTTGGCCAAGGCTGGCAACATCTACACATAAACTTGAACAGTTGATGAGCCTTCAGCTTCCTGGAATAGCGATCACGTCTTCGTCATGGGCAACATCTTCGCCCCGGCCACTCCAGATCCTCCTCCGCCCCAACGGCCAGTCGAGTATCGCATCCCAGAATGGCATCCACCACCAGTTCGTCGACCGCCAGTAAATCGGCCACCAGTACGTCGGCCACCGGTGAATCGGCCACCGGCGAACCGACAGCCAGATTGGAATCAGTTCCTGGATCAAATGGAGCTGCAGCAAGAAGCGCTGGAACAAAGAGAGCGAGAAAGGGCGCTCGAAGAAATTAGAATGATGGAGCTGGCCGAGGAGGCCCTCATGCTACGACTAGCTGCGACACAACGACAACGACAACCACAGCCACAACCACAACCACAATTGCAACTACGCCCTAACCCGCAGCCTCGAGGCCAATGTCGATTCTTCGCATCAGGCCACTGCAAAAAGGGAGCTAGCTGTCGATTTTCTCATGACAGGAATACTACTCCCATCGCAGGGAATACTGCGGTAAGATGGCATCCATTCAGTGTTAAACCCCCAGTTATCATCCAAGTCACATGGGCTAACATGACGTCTTGTCATTGTTTCTTAGAATTCCTCCAACGACGACAACACATATGAGCTCGGGGGTGCGTGGGTAAAGTTCAACAATGGCGGCACAGTTTCCAAAGTTGTGTTTGCTTCAGACTACTCTGCCATCAATATTCGAAATCTTCCACACACCAGTTCCACCGCCTCTGTCAGGATAATGCTGGAGAATGTTGGCATACCAAGCTTGGGAGTTGACATACGTCTGGTAGCAGCACAGACTGGACAAGACCAATGCAATGCGGTTCTAAAAGCCGAAGATCCTTCCTTTGCTAGGACAGCCTGCGCCAAGCTGGCCACCTATACAACTCTCCCAAACATGAAGGTGGTTGCCGTGCCTCCAGTCATGCCGCACAGCCAGAGCCCTTACCAAATTGATTGTCGCAAAGTCCATTGTGCCTGGAGCCGGCCAACGCGTGAAGCTGGGCTGATCTTTGTGACCAAGGGTCCTGCGTTCAAATTGCAAAGAGAATCCAGGGTGGGCAGCTACAAGGTGCTTGGATCAAGAGTAACCGCGCACGTCCAACAGAGCCCGGATGGATGGATGGTGAAACTCACTGGATTGAGTGGCACGGTATCAGAGCAAGACATTATCAAGACAATCCCGGCGTCTGAACGGCCCCAAAAGGTTGAGCTTGGAGAGCTTGACTATGTTGCTGACCCGGAATTCGACACGACCATTATCAAGTCGATGCTGTTGGAATCTGGCCCTTTGGAGCGGTGGGAAGTGCCTACGAACTCAAAAGCCAAGCGCTTCAATGCGTATGGTGTTTTCTACGACGAATCATCTGCGAGAAACGCTGCGTCGTCGTTGAATAAGAAGCCCCTTTCATTCAGCAGGACGACGCAGCTTTCGGTGTCGGTGGTGGCATCAGCCAAGTTCAAAATTTTGGCCAAAATCTACGACATGGTGCGCCCACGAATTAACGCGCAGAAGCCAGCTTGGGATCGGCAGTACATTCGTTTTTCTGAATTCTCTTGCAAAGGACAATATCATCTCTTGAGGCTTGAGGGAGACAATCACCCAGGAGTGGTCAAAGCTAAAGAATGCATCGAGACGATTGTCAAGGGAGAAGTCGTTCGGATGGAGGGGAAAGATCTTCGATGTGGAAATTTCAGAAAAGACGGAACCGAATTTAAAAAGGTGCAGACGATAGAAAACACCTTCAAGGTGCTTATTATTCCCGACATACGCAGGTCACAATTCCGCGTCTTTGGCCGTGAAGCAGTACCGAAGGAGACTCTGGAGAGGATCACGAAATTGCTTCAAGATTGTGTATCCGAAAGCCATGTTATCGAGCTCAACGATGTTGATTTCAGGTGGGCGTCAAACGGAGGCTTTAGGTTTCTCAAATCTCAGCTTGGCGACGGAATCGCATTCTTCGACACCACGTCAAGGTTCAAACGAATCTTGATAAGGGGATCCAAAGCGGATTACAACAATGCCATGGCCATTGTCGCCACCAAAAAGATTATGCCGCGCGATGCAGACTCTGTCTCTGGGATGGAGTGTCCGACCTGTTTCTGCGAGCCCGACGAGCCGATCCGAATGTCTTGCGACCACGTCTATTGCAGCGACTGTTTTGTTCAGATGTGTGTCGCCGAGATGACGGCGGATAGGGAATTTCAGATTTGCTGCCCAAAGGCCGATGCCGCCGGGAAGATCTGTAAAAAGGTCTTCTCTCTCTCAGAGATTCAGGAGCATCTTCCTTCCGAAACCTTTGAGGATATACTCGCAAAGTCTTTTGAATCCTACATTACTCGCCATCCAGCCGACTTTAAATACTGCGAAACGCCCGACTGCGGCCAGGTATACCGGGTCACTTCTCATGGCTCCGAGCACCCCAATATTTTTACGTGTAAGAAGTGCTTGAAATCTACTTGCACGATCTGCCACACTTTCCATCCTGGCAAGCCGTGCTCTAAGGGCAATCCTTCTAGCGCACTTAGCAATAAGATGAAAGAACAACTCGGCATCAAAGGTTGTCCTAGATGCTCACGGTTGATCGAAAAGACTGAAGGATGCAACCATATGACGTGCAAGTGCGGAGCTCATGTTTGTTGGGTATGCCTTGCGTCTTTTGAGGAAGCTGAAGAGTGCTATGATCATATGAGAAGAGTTCATGGAGGGATAGGTATTTGATTGGGATCCGTTATTAAAACTATTGATGGAATGGGAGGGAACATTGCGGAAGATTGATATCTGGATTTGTCGAGCAACAGGAAGATTTTTCTGATTACGAACATTAGAGATTGGACATGTTCTGAAAGCATCATCTTGTGATAGTGATTGCCGTCTTAGACGGTCTCGTATGTCGTAGTTGCATGTTAGGTATAGTTGTTGAAGATGCCACACACTGTCACTTTTAACGCACACTGACACATTGATTGTCGAATCGGATGGGAGATGTAAGATATTGTGAAACACTTGCGACTAGTAAATTGCGTAAATGGCACACGAGCACATACAAGTTCACCTTTGGATTAACTGTCTGTTACTTTCCACCTTCTCGCGATCTGAAACTGGAGCCTCGAGGCTCCGTTAGAACCTCGCGATAAAGGATGCAGCTTCTGTTGGCAGCCACACATTTGTATCGCTGCCAATGTGTAGGCCATGATGAGCTAATGTCGGGGTATGATCGACATATGGAAGCTCTAGACGAAACCAAGTGGCCGTTGCGTACATGTCTGATGGTCATATGACGGCTATAAGCGAGTTTTGGGCCAGGATGTTTATACATCTTGAGTCGCTAACCATGGATTGGTTATCATGCAAGTATTATACACCAGGATATGATCATCGAGGTTCAGCTCACTGGACCTGACTCGCTCTTCATCTACCGAGACAGGGCATTCACTAGTGTTGCATCAACTTCTCCTAGAACGGGGTACATATGAGTCCGGGCAATGTCGATGGTGAGGCTTCTTGTTGATGCTGCAACGGAGATTTCTCGTTGCTTCAAAAGAGGTGCCGCTTGGAATTTGTACAAAGTACTCCTACGCTGTGAAGGAAGGCCTCGGCTGGATAAATTGCTTAGCAAGAACTTCTGTTCTGAGTGATACTCGGAAGGAGTTGCTCTCTTGGATGTAGCTGAAACGCCGGGTCTCATGAAGAGCTGCCCATCTTTACCTCCATAAGTTACAGTGTTGATAACGACTGCATCAATAGCTTCCATTATTCTGACAGGATGCGCGGACATATCATTGACTTTACGCCGAGGCTTGTCATAGGCGATATGGGCCATTAATTGAGTGGAATTTGAAATGTTTTGACATCTCCCCGGTTTCGGCTAGTAAGCCAAGGGCAGACTGTTGACACTGAGCCGCTCTGGATCCATCTTTCTCAAATTACCACCATCAGTTTTCTCAATTCATTTACGTCTTGTGACATAGTATTATGCCATTATTTGGCGAGCAGCGGATTGGTACAACCAAACTCTGACGAAAGATCTCGGGAATGTTTCCACAGCCAAGGGCGAGCCTCTCTCCCCTCTCTGCGGAACTGTTGCAAGTTTTCTCCCCCTCACGAACGTACAATAAGCATGTCTCTAGTTCTCTCATTAGAGGAATCCTGTTTTCATATGGTGAGGAGGTGTAGTAGGTTTTACTTGCTACAATCTCGGGTGGCGCTGCGGCGGTTTTAAGACTATTCGCTCTGGCATGTGTCATGTTTCGCCCGATGGGAGCGGCCCCTCGAAAGAGTGGAGGAGCACGAGCTTTGTTACGTTTTGATTGTGTTTCTTAGGGTTGGCCTCGGCCGACCGACGTGATGGGCCCTTGCTCGGAGCTTCAACTGGATATGGCAAACTTGGGTTGTCGGTTGTAAGGGCCGACCCAAACGGCTCCCTACCACGGCCGCCCACTTGGGCATATCTCCACCAGATTGACATCAAAGAATGGGCTGGCTCGAAAGTTTGAACGCAATTCTGCCTAGCTCTCTACCTTGTGCCCGTGAGCTTTTCTCTAGCACATACCAGCGTGCTAGGCGATTTGTACCCTCACGTTCTCGAAGCTCTTCACCTTTATACTAGATGATCGTCGTACTTGAATAACTTTTACCCCTCTCCATTCTTCCGGACGATAACTCCAATGGACATAGTTTAGGCGTAGTTTACGATATACCAATCCTTGTTTATCTTGGTAGCTTGGCTTCAACTGCTCTTCACGATCATGTGGCCTTCATCCACTGATTCAATCACCGCACGAAAGGGTCATATAAGGCTGGAACGCCCTGTCGGCCGAAGCCGTATTCCACTATGCTGAGGAATTGGTCACTAACAGTAGCCACAAACACCAATTGCCAGCCACTAACTTATTCTAGTGCCATTCAGCTGTGTTCAACATCCCTGCCATCCATGTGGTATGCGGTCCACCTGATGACTCGGCACTCTTTTCATTGATATCCCATACGAAATCCCAACCAAAATGATAGAATCTCCGGACAGGTTTACCACTAAGAGACTAAATGAGGGCCTGTGGCAGATATATACATGTGGAGTTGACCCCTAGCGCAGCCGAGTCGAGCAGATTCTTGTCATCTAGCGTGTGGGATCAGAGCTACAAGAGCGCAAGTCTAGTTGCTTGCCATATGCCGGTATGAGTGTCAGGGGCGCTTCTAATAAGGCCACCTGCTACATGAATCTAACCAAGAGCTTCACGATCGTCACCGAATTAGGTCATGTGGGATCTCGCATAGCAAGTTCCGCTTCCAGAGAAGAACATGCACTCCACACTTCTATCGGATAATTGAGATTCGTTAAAGGGTTTGTCCGTCGGAAGCCCACAAGTACATGTAGTTAGCCACCGCTTACCGATTGCCGGCTTAAGTATGCAAAATTACTGACCTTATGTCTCAACCTCTGGGCTTCCTTCTTCAATTCTTATTGAATTTATTCTTTTTTCTTTTGTTGTATTGTTGCGTTGTTTTACGAGACGAAGATGGCCTCGACTTCGGATATCCAAGTGGCATCTGTGGCTGCTGGATTTACCATTGGCTTCGGGTTTTTAACGGTCTGGAAGGCAATTCAATTCAGCACTCTGAGAAATCGACTACCATGGAAGAGCCAACACATTTATATGGTCTGGGGAGAGATAATTGCCAATCTCAGCATCGGCATCATAGGATGGGGTTTTCTTGATCGCCTTATAGGACCAACGTAAGCATCTACACGCCCCATTGGACTAAAGGAAGCGGAAAAGCCAAGGAGAAGGGTCTCTGTCACTTATACTGGATTACGAATGCCGGCTTTTCTAACCATCATCTCATTAGGATACCCGTTCTGTTCTTCTTCTTGTTTCTATGGGTATTTGAGACTCAGCTGCTTATGCAGATCATCGTGAATCGAATTGCTATTATCGCCGAAGATAGAAGCACTATATTCAGATTGAAACGGGGTACGGCAGCCATTATTACCTAAATAAATATAGCGGTCTTCTGTATCTGGATCCCAGCCCATACTGCTCCTCCAGTTAGCGATCTGTGAGTTTTGGACTCGGCCTCCATCCTGTCATGTTGATATCTGACAACAATTATGACGATAAATATGTGCGAATTAACGAAATTTGGGACCGCATTTCGAAAATCCTTATTCTACTTGTCGATGCTGGCCTGAACTACTGATTTCTACGTACCGTCAAGAGACGCCTCGTCATGCAACACGGCCTCAGCAAGTATGCTCCTCTGGTTAGCTTCAATGCTAAGCTGATGGTAGTGTCTATCCTCATGGATGTAAGCTTTCCAAACCGAAAGAACTAGAGTCTCGATGCATAACTTCTGTATACTCAGGCCATGCTTATCGGTCTCATATCATTGCCAAATCAAGTTGTCTATATACAGTTTCACCCCGTCACTTACATGGTCAAATTGAACATTGAGATGTCCATCACGAAATTGTCAAAGGGAGAAAACGCCGACACGCAAATGCCATCCACGTCCGATCACAGAACACAAGCGCGGGAGGAAGAAGAAGAGCACAATCACCAGTCACAGAATTACAAGCTACAATCTGTCAACAGAACCAAGCCTACCGGAGAAGACCTCTCGTCCATTGACGACGATATGGGTCAATTTGATGAAACAACAGCTGCTAGTACTCGCGGTATCCTCGACTGAGGTTTTAAGTGGAATAAGTCATTAGTTCGCGGATTTCGCGCAATTCCAGGATAGGCAACAATAGGGCAGACCCGGGCTCAGACGACGAGCTCCCGCTGTCATATCCGGTCCGGTGACTAAATCAAGGCGTCGGGGAGTGTTAAAATTGGTGTGTTTGTTTATAACGAGCTTGCTGTACCTCAACGATGTAGCAGTAAAGATCAGGATACCCATGGGATGATAAATCTTGACCCGGTTTAGGGATTCGGAGAATAAAGCGTTGAGTTATGGCTATTTCGGCCCATTTAATGACCGTCTGACACAGGTATATGCCTACATTAATAGCTCAAGTATGAGCTTATAATTTCTGCCGTGGAACCGTGAACTATGATATTTGGGGTATAGTTAATAATTCTTTATCATCACAACTCAAAAGCCTCTCCTTCCGTCAAACAATACTGAGTAATTGAATTGGTCGAAGCCTTCATGAGGAGTTGAGTGTATAACCAACTCTCTCACTATATAATCTCATAAGCATTAACATAGTTGATTTAATGTGTTTTCTTAACCTCTTGTTTATACGTCTCCATTACGTCGCCCTCGAGAAATTCTGCATCGCTCTTTTCCCAGGGATGGTCCACCTCCACCTTTCGAATAAGTTCCTCATACTTCTTATTCCTAGGCGTAATGCGATAAGAGAATTTTTTAGGGTGAGAAATAAGACCTGGAGTTTGCTTGCATTCCACGTCAATTTCCTTTCCATTCTTATCCAGGCCCTTTGCAATTGTGAAAGCTGAAAGCAATCGCACGACGGTAATGTAGATGCTCTCAGTCGCAAGGTACCTGCCAGGGCACACCCTACGACCATATCCAAAGGCCTCGTCGCCAGGATCAGGCTCATTCCGTGGCTCCATAAACCGCTCGGGATCAAAGACTAGCGGGTCTCGGTATACCTCAGGGTCGTGCGAAAACCACCATATGGATGGAAGTATAAAGGAGCCTTTTGGAATACGGTAACCTCTGAAGGAGATTTCTTCTTCCGCTCTATGAGCTGTGCCAATTGGTACAATCGAAAAGTATCGAAGCGCTTCCTTAGCTACAGCAGTAGTATAGGGCAAATTCTCTTGGTCTTCGTAGCCAGGCAGGCGATCAGAGCCAACCACGCGGTCAATCTCTTCCTGGGCTTTTTTCTGGACTTCGGGGAATAGAATCATAGCTAAAGTAAACGCCATAAATGTAGAAACCGTGGTGTCTGCGCCTCCGCCATACATATCGGTTGCTGTGAGTGCAATGTTGGAAGAGTCTTCTTCGCTTACTCCTGTACCATCTCCATGACCATGAGCTTTAATGTGCTCAGAAACGTATGACGTCTGTTGATAAATGCCATTTTCCATTTGTTTTTGGACGAAGTCATAAGGCGTCTTGGTAACGGCGTCATTGATGCTTTTCCATTTCCGCGCAGTCTTCTTGAAACCTGTTCCAGGAAACCAATCAGGAAGATGTCTGATGGCAGGGACAAAGTCGGTCGCCCAATACAGAGGTAAAAAGGCACTCGACAGGTTCGTCATGACGTCTTGCATAAGTTTAATGAGAGGATCTTGAGTAAGTGGCTCTATGACATAGCCATATGTGATCCTCAGCATAATTGCAGATGCTTCGCTAGTTGATGGTCAGCGGTTAAGATGATTTTTGAGAGAACAAGTGGCTGAAAAGCCGAAAGAGTACAGCTTTTCATCTTCGACTAACGTTTTAATATGCTCAAAGAAATTCTTAGGATCATTCATAGTTCTCAGTAAGAGGCGTTTTGATTCTATGTCTTGAACATCATTGAACCGCGACGCAAGAATCTTAGTCCCTAGTTGCTGGTGAATGAATTTGCGGTGTTGACGATATAGGTCGGTATATTGCATTGTAGGCATAAATCCACCATAGCCGCACATTTCAGCGCCGAAAAAGAAAACTGGTCTGCCAGAAGTCTTCAGTGAAGACTTCTCCAAGAGCTCAATAACGGCTGCCTTGTCGTGAAGGATAACCATTGTTTGGCCTAGCACGGTAACAGAGCTAACAGGGCCATATTTCTCCTTGAAAGTAAGCCAGTGCTCGAATTCTGGCACTCCTGGAGGTGGAAGGTCGTTGATGTTGCCGACAAGTGGAAGAGGCTTGGGACCAGGGGGGAGTGGAAGAAGATCTTGCTTCTTGCGGAAGAAGAAGCGATAAACAATAAACACCAAGACGATGCTAATCTGGGTCAAAATGAGTTTCGACATCTTGAGCCTTTTTAACAGGGATAAAGATGAAGCAAAAATGGCTACCCTTTTTCAAGGGTTCGTGACTTGACCAGGAACATCTTCCATGACTGAGCAGAACCAGTTATATCTATATACATATACACGTACATGTAGGGCTGCGGACGCGGGAAGCGAAGCCAGGCTTCCCTTTTACACAACCCCACAATGTTGGCCCTAATATCGTTTACTTGATACTAATTATCTGATTAAGTAAGTGATCCGCCGTTCATCACGACCTAGTGTGATCGTGGACTTTTGGTGACGGCAATGAACCCCCGCACATTGATTCCAAACACTACAGTATCCGCCGTGAGCGACATAATCTGGGTCATGGACATATTTCCATTCAGAGAAAACATGCTACCTGATACGTGTATTCGATATGACTCGTTACAAACTAGATGAAGAGTCTTGCTGGCTCTCAGGTGGTTCACATTATTGGCTCCTCGGAGATATAATTCCTGCATGACATTTGCCCTGTACGAAACATTCAGTATTCAGCATATTCTGTTTGCGTATTAGCCCCAGGAGATTTTATTTTAGTTGTCCCAGGATTTAACCGCCAGTCTCGGGCGGGAAATTCCACAGAGTCGGCATAAAGATCGGTCAATTTAGCGCCAGAGATGGAACCTGTTGCACCTATTGCATGTATGGTGGGAGGCCACCTCCTGCAACCACTCGCTTTCATGTGACAGAATAACATGGCTATATCCAATAGCTATTGACTCTTCATCCTACAGTTGGTCACTAAAAGCAGAACTAACAGGTTAGTACTGGAGTTGCTCTGACAATCAACGGCTTTGCACTCCTAAACGAGGCAGTGGATACCCCGAACAACTCAAGCCATGGTGGCAGTAGTTCTGAGTAGAGAGTGGAGTATTTCGTACGGCAAGGCGAATGACAATGCTCCGTTTAACAACTGCGCCCGCCGAGTCGCCTAGTCTGAAGACCATGCCCTGTTTATTTACCCTATCTCTTGATTAATCACGACTCGCATCCGTTTGCCTCTTACGTTCTTAGAGTTCTCTTGTGCAGTTTTTATTGAGAAAGCCTGCTTTACAGGGTATAACGGCTCTATCAATAGAAGAGGGCTGCCTCGGACGAATGGAACAAATGGAGTGCTAAACTGGCATGAATATGAGAAAGACTACCACATTTGTACTGTAGGTGTCCCAGACTAGAATACATTACGACCAATGCTCTTATTTACTCTACAGTACAGACATGGCTTGGTTAAACTATTCTTTAATCCTAGATAGTGCTATTTCATCGTTTGTCCTAGCAGTTGCAAGCAGTTACTGAGATATATTACAATAAAAGCGACACTTTGCAACGTCTTATAACTTATGAATCACTACACTACAACGTGTGCGTTAATATCTAATTCAGATGTCAAGCTTTGCAAGCACTTCCTCCTTCACTTAGCCACTGGAGCTTGCCATATTCGTTTCACTTTTTACGTATTCAGCTTGATACCTCTGTGTCTTTCCCTGATATGTTAGAAGTTGTTACTGTATCTCTCACAACGGCTTAGACCTTGTCATTGTTGTATCACGATAATCACTAGCGGGTAAACCGGCAAGGGACACCAATCAACTCACCATACCCCCAAAGATTGTCTCCAACGGCACCACCAAGTCCAGTCTATCAATCTCAAAACGTACGAGCATGCAAGAAGAATATATTCCTACTGTATTGTTGAAATGTATGTCAATTGGCCTTAGTCTATTGCTCTAGCCTACTGGGAAGGACCGCTCTACTTATGGCTGTGGCCCGGACTGACCCCTGGCTAACCAAGTACCGCTACTTCTACTAAGTCGGTGCCCCTATTTTCAACATGTATGTTTTTATTACATATAAAAGTACGTATTATAATTGCTGCCCCGACAACTAAGCCCTCTCACCACTATGAATGGAAATAGATCTTTTCATCTTTAGATATTGTACATAAATTTCCACCAAAAGAAGCCCATAGTCAATGTGCCTCAAATCTCCAATTTTTATAGCCTCCTCTTGAGTAACAAAGAACCTAAATAGCATATGTTGTTTAACCTGCATGTCGGTCTCCCTGATCATATAGCTTTCGAACGCTCCCGTTATGGTAGTAAGCACATCTAAGGTTGAACACCAATGCAGACCATTCTAGACTGAAAGCTGTGACCTCGCCGCCAAAATCCTGCCATACACTAACAACAACCTCTTTTCGAGAAGCTCGCACAGAGAAATCTGTAGGACAGTATGTACAACTGCTGCAGACTTCAGTATGTAGTGATCTGAAGGCCCTCTCAATGCATACTGGTAGTACATGCCTAGGATCAATAACGACCACTCCGTTTCTTGTAGCTTGAGTATCTGGAGACATGTGGCCTGCGTAGGACCCAGCTAGGTTATCTGTGGGAGAATGAGCTTCCCGATGAGGACAGATTGATATGTATCCCATAGATTGCATTGATATTGGGCTTTTGGCTGCGTGATAATGCCAAACAGTATGAAGAAGGTATCGTCCATTTACAACCTTTGGATACACCGAATATTTTCTCTTAACCTTGTTGGTATTCAAGCCGGTTGGTCTGAGATATGTGTGATATGGTGCAATGAGACTCTTGAGGTAGTTTTCATACTTTGGCTCCATCTTGGTCAGTCGAGTGTACTTGAGTGTAAGTTGAAGATGTCTGTGGACTAGACGGAACCCAAAATGCCCATGGTATTCTGATCCCTGTGAGTCACATGAAATGTACAAAGAATCTGCCACTATATCTAAAACATTGATCCGATGAAGCTTGATGCATCCGGTACAGACCCACTGATCGGGTAGTGACCGAGCGCGAAGATTGAGATATAGCAATCGTCCTTTTGATGTGCCTGGGCGATATTTCTGAGCAGGGAGATTGTTATGTGCAACAGCCTGAAATCTGCGGCAAGTTTGGCTTATAAGCATCTGGCTATGTTGAGGGAGATGGTCCAATATCGCTATGAGTAGCTCATTCGGTAATTCGAGAATCGCGCAACGTTTGGGTGTGGTATCGAGAGGCTCCGGGTTCTCGAGAGGCTCCAGGTTTTCGAGAGGCTCCGGGTTTTCAAGAGGCTCCGGGTTTGAGGGGCGATAGTCTAACTGAACAAAGGAAACCAAGCATTGGTAAATATCACGAATGAACCCCATGCTGGAAGTGTTTTCTCAGCGCCCCAAGGCAAATGGATGTATTATAGCTGGGGATAGAAAACGAAGATGCCGAAAGATGAATAAACCCCATCAGCTGCGTTATATATAAACTCGGAATTTTTCATGGCATAGATACCCAAGATATGAAAAATCATATACTTTAGCTAGAAACTTTCGTGTAGACATCCTAGTGCAAGACAATGTTTATGGCTGCCTTTAACCTTTTTTATCGCTGCTTCAGTGATGTGATATCGATAAACTCGGCGCGGAAACTTTTTTAAGTATATGGGTTTTTGAACCATGACTCTATTGCGCATTTAAGTTTGCAGTATAATTTTGTAGGTTTGGGTCCTTATTTATTCAGTGATTTTTTACGTGTATCGAGTGTCTCCTTGTGCTATTTTGAGCGGGATCGTGCAAGGTGACAATACATAGATGAAGAAGCTTTACTAAAGTTGCAAAATGATATCGTTATGTTGATACAAACAAAATATGTCACTCAATGTAATGGAAACCCACGACTAGCACGCCTATGCTGTAGCGATTAGGCTCGGCGCCTTCGACTGAAGTATATTTCGCTTCAGAGTGTGTTCAGAAGCAGCGACGGCTATTATGAGGTGATACGGAGCCTTCATCCCTCTTTTCAAAGACTGGATATAGCAGGAAAATGGAGCCCCATAAAGCTGTATGCTGAATTATTGAGTGGTAGTTGCCGGGAGTTGATCCAGTGGCCCCAACCTATACCAGCAAGAATGCCCATCTTTCTCGCACTTACCCATCCATTCGCAAAGTCTCTTTGTGGGTTATGCCGTCCTTTTCTCCCCATCTAAGTTTAAGAAGTGAGGCGTATCTGGCGGTGCGAGCTTATCGGACGGCTTGAGTGCACCCTGTGATATGATTTGACTTTCTTTCTGTGTTGTAAATCTTGGGAAGACGAGCAAGTTCGCCGTGTCTTAAGATTTGCTAGCGTTCAAAGCTTGCAGCAGCCTATCTACCTGAAAAGATATCATTCCAAGTTATAACCTGTGCAGCGTATTTTGCGCCTTGTTTTATACTTCATGGTTAGTTAGACGCGGCATTGTATTACTCAGGTAATTAATGCGGGAGGCATAGAGCTATGGGATTTGTTCGACGTATGAACTTGGACACGCATCCTATAATACAGAGAGGTACCTATACGCTGCTATTGTTCTTGGGAACTGCGAAGATGCCTATTTCTACAGAAATGTATCGTTGATAGAGATACGGGGAACCCAGTTGCTTAGCATACAGCTGAGGAGCCTCCACGATGCTAAGCTGGAGGCACATATCAGCTGAGTGACACAACGCCGTGATCTAACCAAGACTGGCATCAATCTGTATGTCGCCTGGCGAAGGAAAATGCTAAACTGTACGGCGCGGGTGGTGTAGATCTGGTGAATTTCGATTTGCTTACCCCGCTGATGGAGATGCCCGGAGCAGTGTTAACGTACTCCTTGGTGTAAAATGAGAGAGGTTGAACAAACAATTACTATTACGGAACCGAGAGACACTGATTTATATCCTTGGTGTAGACAAGATGACTAACGCGGAAAGGAGTGAAAATGGCTCGCCGAAGAGCAATGATATTGATGTCAAAAGACTCACCACAAGGCCTCAACAGGCGGGAGGAGTTTCTCAACAAGAGAGTGGCGCCAAAGCAAACCCAACTACATTGCAGGATGCTCATAATTTAGACAAGAAATCCCATTCGCCTCAAAATATATAAAAAGAATCGGTTTCGGAATTTCCATCGCCTGTTGCTGGCTCGTATGATGATGAGTTGAAGCTTGGTACTGTTCCTTGATCAATTTTCAAAACCATCATCAACAGAGTACGAAAGCAGCCTGAAACCTATAAAAGGAAGTAAGGCAGCAATTTATGCGTCCCTGGGCTTCTTCTTATACTCGTATTAACTTTCAAGATTAGAGCAAAATATTAATTTGGAAAAACTCGTAGAGATAGAATAGACGGAACTATCTGTGAAGTAGAAGGCCCTTCGGGCCTAGTGGTGATCAAAACAATCGCCAAAAAAGTGGCATCCTCGGCAGATAAAGAAGCGAGTAGCAAATAACGCTCTACGGCGATTGAACCACCCTCACATAATCCAACTAGTCGACTGGTTTGAATCACGAGCAAGTTTGATGATGTTGGTGCAACTCTTTATCAATCGCTAACATTTCCCCTTAGGATAACTACTACATAGTGACGCAAAATACCGATGGGGGCAGTCTTTTTGATCGTGCAATAGATCTAATTAAATTTCAAGAGAGAGAGGCGACAGTCATTGTACTTCAGGTCCTGAGCGTCGTTGCCTATCTACATAGCAATTCCATCATCCACCGAGGCGAACTACACACTTAGGCCCAACGCATATATACTCATCGCTAATACCGAATAGATATAAAGCCCGAGAACATAGTCTATGTCTCGAAAGCTTTGGATTCGCCCGTTTTATTGACTGGCTTCGGTCTATCAGCCATACAAAGTTCTGCAGATGAGGTCTTCTACGACTTTGTTGGATCATTTGGATATGCTGCCCCAGAAGTAGTACAAAAGGTCGGACATGGTCGAGCCGCCGACATTTGGTCCGTTGGTGTTGTCACATATGTACTATTATGTGGCTACACACCCCTCCGGAGTACTAATATCCAGGACTTTCTCGAGGAATGTACTCAAGAGTATCTAATTTTCCATGAAAAGTTCTGGAAGAATATTGGTCAAGATGCCAAAGACTTTATTTCCAGCCTGATGAATCTGGCCCCTGAAAAACGACCCACCTATCAGTATTTCCAATTAGTTATTGTTCCTCTCCATCAGAAGAATTGACTGTCCACTTCTAACACTGCATTGACTTACAATCTTGAAAAGAATGCGCTCGCACACCCATGGGTCGATGTCAGGCCTTCAGAGGCGTCAAGGATGAATACGGTTGAGGAATAATTTCTACCCCCGCCATGTAAATAACACTTCGAGCAAACAAACGGACGGGAATTATTAAAAACTAAAAAACTGAATTAGAGACGAAATGATTCAGATAACAGTAAAATTTTATCGCGATTAGGTACTGAAGTGCTACCTCAACTAATGTAGTGCTCCCAAGAGGACAAATACTGACATGCAGGTACTGTACTGAGATGTAGTAACAAGCTGATTGGAAATTGTCTGGAACGACATCACATCTGTAAATGTACATCGTCAATACCTGGCAGCAGACCTCTGGTTTCAATAAAGGCAGAAGTAAGTAATGACTACTAACACGCAAGCACTACAGCCATTATGGGTCAACGCCACAAAGACGTTGGTGCACCAAAATCCCACATCCACAGATAGTTAGCCTTTAGCCTGTTGTGAGGATCCGGCCTTGGCCAGCACGGATAAGAATCCGACGTAGAAATGCTAAAGGTATTTTGCTTATAATTTGTCTATTACATATAAACTGGCACAGAACAGGTGATCAGAAAGACTTCCGCCAATCATACGTCCATGCCTGATTGTATTCTCCCGTGGTTTCTTTTACACTCACAATGCCGCTAACAACTCACTTTACCCTCAATACTGGATCCAAGATCCCCGCAGTCGGCTTTGGAACTTGGCAGGCTCGCCCAGGTCAGGTTGAGCATGCGGTTGAAACAGCCCTTCGAGCTGGTTATCGCCACATAGATTGTGCCGCGATATACCGCAATGAAGTCGAAGTAGGACAAGGCATTCGTGCTAGCGGAGTGCCTAGAGAGGATATTTTCATTACTGGAAAGCTCTGGAACACAAAACACGCGCCTGAAGATGTTCAAAGCGCATTGAACAAGACCCTGAAGGACCTTGGGACAGATTACCTAGATTTGTTCTTGATGCATTGGCCGGTGTAAGTTTTGATATTAATTATATAACAACTGTTTTGTTTGGTTTACTTATCGACGCATTCTAGAGCTTTCAAATCTGGAGATGATTGGTTTCCATTGGATCATGATGGTGTTCAGCTCTCGGACATTGATCCAGCGGCGACATATTCAGCCATGGAAAGCCTACTGCAAACAGAAAAAGTTCGAGCCATTGGTGTTTCCAATTTCACCATTAAGCGTCTCGAAGATCTGATGAGCAGAACAAAAATAATCCCAGCGGTCAATCAGATTGAGGCACACCCTTATCTCCAGCAGCGCCAGTTGTTTGACTTCTGCCAGTCCAAGGGTATTCTCATCGAGGCCTACTCTCCTCTCGGAAACAACCAGACAGGAGAGGCTCGAACAGTAGACGATCCACTGGTTGCGGATTTGGCCCAAGAACTGGGCTGGGATATCGGGCAAGTTCTCTACTCCTGGGGTGTACAACGCGGAACGGTTGTGTTACCTAAAAGCATCACACCAGGTCGAATTGCGACCAATTTGCAGGTCAAAGAATTGCCTCAGAACGCTTTCGAGAAGCTAAACGGACTTGAGAGAAACAAGCGATATAACTGGCAGTCATTATGGGGCTTTGACATCTTTCAAGAACTTGGACAGGATGAGGTTGTACGCATTGCTAGAGAGGCAGGACCCGAAAACCTGAAGAAGTTTGCAAAATAGAAGATGTGGATTATTATGCAGTAAAATTCTGTTCATGTCCCGCTTGAGTTCCATCTGGTGATATGACTACTTCATCCAAATTGAAACTCGGCCAAAAAGCCTACGACATGTTAGCATGAGAGAAAATAGTTTTATGCAGACAGCTAAAACCTACAGATGAGTCTAAATCAAGCCAATCAGTTAGTTGCCAGTCCAGAAAAGTAGGCATTTCCGTCGCCAAATTGCTCTGGGCAACGGGGTGGAAGATGGTTCTGTCTTCAGTGTCTAGGATCGGAGTGGCCAAGTTTTGGTCACCCTGCTGCTCTTTTGGCGTGGTATAGTGCGTTTTCGAGTGCTGCGGAGTCGATTGGTTCATTGCAGCGGCTCTAAAGCCTTCCAGGATAACTGCATATCGCCGGCTGGGTGAATTCAAAGCGGTTGCTCGTGCAAGGTGGCCATGGCAACTCTCCGCCAGTTGCATCAACCTCGCTCTATAACCAGGATCGTCGGTAGCTCCCATGCGATGCTGCTGCATCACCCATACATAAGTCACCACAAGTGCGCAAAATGCCACATAATGCGTCCACCAGAAAGCGTGGAAGATGGGACTTCCGCGTGCCATCGTATCCACCGATTCAAGTACATCTTTGGCGGCTTTGATGCAGTCGCTCACTTGAGTTATATAGGCGGATGCTGGAGAGCGCATCAGAAACAGGCGGTTGGCGTGCATGACAGCGTGCGAGTGAGCCAGGCCAAGTGCCAAAGCAGGTCTTCGATAGCTGGGAATCAAGATGGACGGGTGAACGGCGCCTAGATGAGGCGGTAGACTTTGATGCCAGTCGTGAATTCGTTGCGTTAAACCTTTGGCAGCGGCTATCCTCTCAATCTCAGAGGTATGTTTAGCGGTATACATTTCTTGCGAGATGGCCCCAATTATCTTAGCAATACTACCGTTTATAAGTCAGTAAAGTGTCTAATTGAGGTGTGAGAGAGAAAGGCTATGTTGTCTTACCGTGCATGGAAAAATAGAGCATCAGTATGACACCCACGACGATCATCGGGATCACCAACAGGGCCATCTACTGACATGTCTTCGTCGTTGATTCGATCTGGTAGTTCCTGATCGATGTAATCGTCGTGGAAATGACGCGGTCGTCCAAACACAACCCCCAGATAGTTATCGAGAACATAAGCAGTCCAAAAGGTTCTGAGAGAGCATTGCTTCTCAATATAATCGGCCGACTTTTGCCTCCTCCTCCAATCTGCACGCCGCTGCAAACCCAGTGCAGATATAAGCTGCAGTGCGTTTCCAAATATGTACCAGCTCTGATTGAAGCGAGAAGTTGTGAGCAAGTATAATACTTGGACGATGCGGACTTGTGCAGACTCCAGTTTTGGAAACCCTGTTTCCTGATCTGTAAGTCGCATCGAGAAGCGGAAAAAGACATCGCCCAGACGAAGGGCCTGGCAATCCCTGGCAGGGAGCCCTTTGGACTTTTCCTGGTGGAACTTGGCAATTGCAAGCATTACGTATATAATGGCGGCTTTGGTACGGCCAATACTGTGCCATACGGCCACTCGTTCTTTTAAGTTGCCCTCCATAATACTCAGCCAGGATTCCGTGGAAGGGCGATGTAAAATGCGGTAAGTCGCGATACAGACATCGAAGTATAGAGTGAAAAGAGTCCTGGCTTCCTCTAGATCAGGTAGAGAAAGCTGAGCACCCTCGCTTTCAACTACCAACGGCTTGTCTCCAGCCATATACATCAATTGGTTCTCTGCCAACAACCGGGAATCGTCGATTCCCTGGCTATTCCCATGAGCGGAGAGGCGCCTTGATGCCCGATGAAGGAAAGCCAAGCTGGAGGTTGGATCGAATACCTGGCCTTGAATTTCCGCCATTCCAAGCTCCGGAGATGCTCGAGAGGGAGCAGCTGGCCCCCCCGGCCGTTGAGATAGATGGTCCAACGACGCATTCTCACTGGGAGTTGTGCCAGCATTTGATATGAAGGACACAGCCTCAGCGATGGCGAAGGTCTCGTTCAGAGAATGTCTGCCACCGCCTGCAGACCGCCGGTGGCTAACATCGGACGATGGAGGAGGCGTAGGCGGCATACCGCGCGTATACTTTGCTTCATACAGACATACTCGACCTCTTGAGATGCATTTTGCGCATGGCTGGTCACCGCTGCATTTTGCCTTTCTGGACTTGCAAAAGTCACAAGCGCGACTAACTTTACGCGTCTTCCGAGAGACAAGGTCAGCAGGATCCTTGGCGATGTCTTCAATTCTCTCAACGCTCCTCTTCTGGCTTGTAAGCTCCGGTTCCATTTGACGATTAGTCAAAAAGCGCGGTGGATACGAATTGGAACGCCTCGTTTCGGAATTGGATCGCTGAGTGTTCGTGTTGTCCCTGTGACGAAGCGAGGAACACAGCGCAGGAGGCGGAAAAGAAGCCGAAGGATGCAGTATTAAATACCGAGCCAAGACAGCGGAGGGCTAAAATAGCAGCGTTCGAGTTGTGGAGGGAAAAGACAGGGGCTACGACAGTTGTCACGTTTGCGGGGATGTAATTGATGAGAAGCTTACGAAAACCACCTCCTGTAATACGATCCACTTTGGCCCGCCTGGTCTAGCCTTGATCTAGTTATTAGAGTGCTTATTGTGGTATGATGGTTATGTTTTGAATTAGTATGAAGAGTCAGAAGATGATGAGATGGCATTGTGGCAGTAGTTAAAGGCCAATTGCCGTGGATCTATATTACAACAACACGAGACAGTTGTGTAGTCGCAGGGGCATTTGGGAGGGGTTTCAAAGCCATCAAGCCGTCCATGAAGTAACTCTTCAGAAACAAAAGGAAATCACAAGAGCCGAAATATTTAAAAAAATGCTGGTGACGATACACGATAGTAACATTACTCTGAACATCTCCCAATCAAAGGAACCACAAGTTCGCCGCATAACATGCGCAATCAGTGTAGCGTCCCAACAATAACAACTCCAAGCGTTAAAAGACATCTCTTCATTTAGAGCGTGTACTTGAAAAGTAAGCTCTTATCACCCAACTTGAGCAATTCGTCCTCCGAAAACTGTGCTCTGACTTCCTCTTCAGGGATCTTAGCCTTTTGTTTATTGGCCCAGATGTAGCTTAATTCCAGCAACAGAGATGCGAGGACGCCAGAGGCGCCAAATGCAAGAGACAGTCCGAAGCCCGTGTGGTAAGTAGGCGCTTCTTTGTCAAGATACATGAAACTGCCAATAATACCTCCGATGTTACCCATGCAAATGCAAAAGGCAAGTCCAATTGCACGACGGCTAGTGGGCGCCAGGTTGTTGGCAGCCCAGCTTGTGGCAGATGGATGAACAGGATAGATGCCCATACACGTCAATACAAGAGCAAAATATCCTGGCCCTGTATGGCTTCCTCCTAGTTTGCCGTCGAATCCCATCACCACGGCGTATCCAATGGTGATGAGCAACATGGGGGCCGCAATGAAGGGCATACGCCACAGAAAGCGATCTGACAAGTAGGCAAAGAATATGGAAGAAATACCTCCTGCCACATAGGCTGGTACCGTCATCAGCTGAGCTATTGTGTTGTTTGTAAAGCCCATTGCTTTGATAATTGAAGGCAAGGTGAACTTGGTTCCGTAAGAACAGGCTGAAATGCACAGCAGAATGTATGCCTGTAGATAGAGTCTCCAGTTGGTGAGAACCATTTTGAATTCGTACCAGTTGAATCTCTTTTCAGAGTATTGTTCCGAAAAACGCCCGCCTTGCTTCACAAAATGTTGAAGTTCGAGAAATCTAATCTCATCTGCTGACAGCCATCTCCCGGAAAGCGACGGCGAATCGACAAGAAAGAAGAAGCAAAGGACGCCAAGTAAAGTGGTAGCAATGCCCTCGAGGAGGAAGATCCATCGCCATCCTTCATAGCCGCCGACACCATCCATCAGCGCAATTGCAGCAGCCAAGAGGCCAGAAAATGCTCCTGATAAAGCACTGGTGCAGTAGAAGTATGCAATTCTTGTGGCAAGCTCTTTAGGCATGTACCAAAATGTGCAGAGATAAACCGCTCCAGGATAGAATCCAGCCTCAAAGACTCCAAGAAGGAGTCGTACGGCGAGTAGGCAACCGAAGTTCTTGACAACACCGTGCATAGTCATAACTATGCCCCAGAGAATGACAAGAGAGCCAAGATAAACCGAGGGCCTAAACTTCCTCAACAAGACATTGCTGGGAACTTCAAGCAGAATGTATGGGATGAAGAAAAGGGACAGTACAATATTGTATTGGTTCCCAACGAGATGTAGGTCTTCGGAAAGGCCTTCAATCTTTGCGTTTCCAATGTTTGCGCGATCAAGCTGCGAGATAAGGTACAGTATCGCCAGCATCGGCACCAGGCGCAAATCGATCTACAGCGCATTCAAGAATAAGTGTCAAGTCAATCTGATTTGGAATTGTTGTTTAGGTTGTCTTACCTTTCTGACGATTTTCTTCCTCTGCGTTTCTGTTATACTGTTGTAGAAAGCCGCATCTTCTTCGCTCAAGCCCAAGACAGGTATGTTGTCAATGATTTTCACTTGAGCGGACTTTTCAATATCATGGTTCGCGTGGTCATCTCGATCGTCCACCATGACGATGTCAGGTTTGTCACCCTTGGTAGTGTCTCTTGCCATGCCGAATCTGGATGGGAGATGTTAAGAGGATAGTAATCTTGCTGAGAGAGCTGGCTTGTCTCAGATAGATGACCCAAGTAAGTCTATAACGACTGAGTAGAAACAATGGAGAATCCCACTGCTCCTTTGGTGTTTGAATCACCTGGACGTGGCAACATTTTATTATAAACAGGAATTTCACCTGCTCCCTCTCATTTACTCGTATAACGGTGCCTCTACCGAATCCCCAGATTTTCATTAGCCCCGCGCCTGAATCTGGGGTAAGTTCCACTCACATTCAACTAAAGAACGGTGGAATGAGCGGACCTTTATCCGCAGCCAAGATGAAGATCATCGCGATATCGGATTAAAATCCGCCATATTGAATGATCGACGAAGCAACTTGAGCGACAACTTTGATGAGCAGATTCCATATCATCATTCTTGGCAAGCTTAGTCACAGAGCACGGATATGTTTGACTTTGCTTCTTTGTGAAATAGGTCGCGCATTCCCGCAATCGTCGAACGAGATCTCTCATGGTATCGCATGAGTAAATCGAGCTAGAGACATCATGCCCGCAACGATTTACGTTCCTTCGTCTCGACCAGAGCCTCCCAGCAGCGCTTCAGGACATATTCTCACACAGTCCTCAAGCACTGCTACCAATGCATTCAAGTCTGATTCAACATTACGAACAGTTGATGCGTTGGTACGCCGACGGGCTATCTCCTATCCCCAAGATCATATTGTCTCATATCCAAAATCAGGTATCGACTTCATAGACTACAACTTGAGAGAGCTTGATGTTTTCGCTTGGAGAGCGGCAAATCGATATGCGCAATGCATTCCCGCACGAAAAACTTCGGCGGAAAAGCCGCGTGTGGTAGCCCTCTTGGGTCTGTCAAACTTTGAGTATCTCATAACCTTGTTAGCTTTGACAAAGCTCGGACATACGGTTTTGCTTGTTTCAACAAGAATCACAGTGGAAGCTGTTGAGTCACTTATAAATGCTACATCAGCGGCTACAATTATTGCCGATAAGAGGCATTCCAATACCGCCAAAGAAGTCCAGGGGCTGGTGCCCTCCCTACAGCTCCTTGATATTGTTGACCGTGCGGTATTTGAGTACTCTATTGAGGCTCATGGCGACACTCAGCTGGATTCTCAGCTGGATGCTGAGATTGAGACCCAAAATATTGCATTCATAATTCACTCTAGCGGTAAGCCATCCACTGATCCATGTTTTGACTAGCCAAATGTTGATGAGAGGATAGGATCAACTGGGCACCCAAAGCCGATATACCAGTCTCACAAGTCATGCCTTGCAAATTACTCCGTGAGCATGAACATGAAATCGTTCATTACGTTGCCGTTGTTTCATAATCATGGTATTTGCAACTTCTTTCGAGCATTACACAGCCGGAAGTCAATTCATCTTTACAACGCTGAGCTTCCATTGACGCAAGACTACCTGCTCAAAATCATGCAAGCAAATAATTTTGAGATCTTCTATGGTGTTCCGTATGCGCTCAAACTACTCTCAGAGACCCAGAAAGGCATTACTGTTCTTCAAGAGTTGAAGGTTGTGATGTATGGCGGCTCAGCCTGTCCAGATGATCTTGGAAACCTGCTTGTTGAGAATGGAGTCAATTTAATTGGTCATTATGGCGCGTGAGTCTATTTGGTACCTAATCAGATTCTCAATGACTGCAATATTAACCATTAACAGGACAGAAGTCGGGCAACTGATGACCTCTTTCCGAGCTGAAGGCGACAAAGAGTGGAATTATGTACGAGAGAGTGACAAACTGTCCAAGTTCTTGCAATGGGTTCCACGCGGCCCGAACCTATATGAATGCGTTGTATTGGATGGATGGCCATCCAAGGTGCAATCTAACCAGCCCGACGGCTCTTATGCTACCAAAGACCTATTTCAGCCTCATCCAAGTATTCCCCGAGCATGGAAATACATTGCCCGACTCGACGATACCATAGTCCTTGTGAACGGCGAGAAATTCAATCCTGTGATGATGGAGGGAAAGATACGATCCAACAAAAATGTGACCGAAGCCGTCGTATTTGGTGCTGGTCGAGCGCATCTTGGGATGCTGCTCATTCCAGCTGCACGGTTGGCCACTCGTACCAATCAGGAGATTGTTGATACGGTTTGGCCAGCCATTGAATCGGCAAACAAATCTGCGGATGCATTTGCTCGAATCTCGCGCAACATGATTCGAGTATTGCCACATGATTGTTCTTATCCTCGAACAGACAAAGGGAGCATAATTCGTCAAGCTTTCTATAAGCAATTTCAGCAAGAAATTGAAGAGACGTATGATCTTGCAGATACTGTCTCCGGAGAGCTTATGCAGCTTGATCTTCCAGAGCTTCGCCATTTCTTGAGAGGCTTGCTTCAGAAGACCGCCGGTTCACCTACAACTATTACAGACGATGACGACTTTTTTGTGTTGGGTCTGGACTCTTTGCAAGCCATCCAAATGAGAAGCGAGATACTTAGGACAGTTGACATTGGTGGAAATAAACTCGGACAACAAGTCGTGTTCGAGCAGCCTTCGATCAATAGATTGAGCTCTTTCTTACTTAGCCTCCGAATGGGTGGTGGTAAGAATGAAGAGCCATCGATTGAACAACAGATGGAAAGACTCGTGGCGCAATATTCGAATGCGTCTACGTCCAAACCTTCCAATTCATCCATTGTAAGTTTATTTTTCCACGATAATTTCGACCCGATTCCTTTTTAACGTTTGTCTGTACCAGGTTGTTACGGGAGCTACCGGTTCCCTGGGGGCCCATGTGGTTGCAAAATTAGCCTCTCGACCAGATATTGACCGAATCTACTGTCTTGTCCGGGCTGAAGATTCATCCCATGGTCACAAACGAGTTGTGAGCTCGATGATACAGAGAAGGGTATACCATTCATTATCGCTGTCTTCCCGGCGCAAGATCGTGGTCCTGTCTTCCAATCTGGCTGAATCAAATCTCGGCCTTTCCAAATCAATCTATGAGACAATAACGGAAGAATTGTCTGCCGTTGTCCATTGTGCTTGGTCAGTAAACTTTAACATGCATTTATCAAGTTTCGAAAAGGGCAATATTGCAGGTGTATCTCACCTCATATCTCTCTGCCAAGCCGCGCAGCCACCAGCAACAATGAACTTTTGTTCATCTGTCAGTACATGTTCACAGGCGACAGTTATCCCGGTACCTGAACGTTCTCCAGACTTTGCATGGGCTCAGAACATGGGATATGCTCAGTCCAAGGCGGTAGCTGAGCATATCTGTGCCAAGGCCTCGTCTCAAGGCGTTACAGCTCGCGTGCTGCGCGTCGGACAAATCATTGGGGACACAGAGCACGGTGTCTGGAATGCTCAGGAAGCGGTACCTATGATGATGCAAACTGCAATAACGATAGGAGCTCTGCCAAAACTCCAGGAAACGCCATCATGGCTACCTGTTGATGTTGTAGCAGACGCTGTCATAGATATATCACTCTCGACCGCCGGTAGTATTTTCGCCAACATCACTAATCCTCAAGTCTTTAGCTGGAGCGACGATCTTCTGCCGGCTCTACGCAAATGTGGGCTTGTCTTTGATGAGGTTGAGCCAAAGGAGTGGATTAAGAGATTACGAGCGTCGAATCCGGATCCCATCGCCAACCCGCCCATCAAATTGACAGACTTCTTCGCATCCAAGTATGACAAAGATTCATTTAGCCCATCGAAAGCGTTTGTCACCGATGTTGCGAGATCATTGTCGCCAGCTTTGAACAAAGTTCCTAGTCTGCTGGATGACCATGTCGCAAAATTCGTCGGTTACTTCACCGAAAGGGCATGGAAGAAACCAGCATCTCCCTCTGGTGTCGAGAAATTAGCAATCGTCATGATCGGACCTTGCGGCACAGGCAAATCTACCATCGGAAAGCAGATATCACAAAGCCTCGATGTTCCATTTATCGAAGGCGATGAATTGCACTCTCGCCAGGCCGTTGAGAAAATGCGGTCCGGGGTGAGCCTCGCCGATGAGGATCGCATATCATGGCTAGATCGAATCAATCAACGCGCAACAGGCACGCTTGTCGATCTTACTTACAATTCAGTAGTCATCAGCTGCTCCGCACTAAAGAAAGTATATCGTGACCAGATTCGTCACCATATGACTGCGCACAAGGTGAAGGTTGTTTTTATCAGCCTGGAGGCCGACAGAGAGGCTCTTGTCAGGCGATTGCTAGAGCGCAAGGGGCATTATATGGGTGAAGCATTGGTTGACAGCCAGATTGACTTGTATGAGCCGCCTAGCAGTGAGGAATATGACATTGTATCTATGGATGCAGGAAACGATGAGAAGACGGTATTGGACATGGTTCATTGGCTATTAGAAGAGGCCATTGAATGGCTTTGAGGCTGTCTACGGCGGAGTTTTCAGTTGAAACAATGATTCAATGTACAGTTATCTTATTATTAGTAGTGGTTTAACTTTAACCTCATATGTAAGTGTTATTCGTGAAACCAGTCTTTATTTGATGTGACAGATGATGGAGGTTCTATTAAACAATTTGTTTGCTTCATCCAACTGAATCTACAGTGTTAGACCCTACTGCGTAAGACATACATCATTAGTCTTAACAAACATAACTAGGAACGCTTTGTTCACAAAGGCTCCATCAGCACCAATGGCCCAGCTGGTATAATCAGAGGCCCTTGACTCTCCTGGACGATCCTCCATTTAGAATCCGCATATCCCAACGCATAGCGCCCGATATTTGGTTCCGTGGTGCGAAAAAACGCGGCCCTTAGTGGCCCCTCCTCATCCTGGTCCCAGTACAGCCTCCGAAGCCAGGCGTGAAGTCGAGGATAGTCGTGCCGAATCAACTTCAGATTGCATTGGAAGACGCTATGATAGGCAACGTCGAAACGTGCCAGGGTTGTGTACAGGCGAATATCGGCCTCGGTGATGAAGTCTCCGAAGAGAAAGGGCTTGCCATGGCTAAGATGCTCTTCGAGGCGGTCGAGGGATGCGAATAGCGGACGTATGTTTTCGTCATACGATTCTTGCGATCTTGAGAAGCCGACTTTGTAAACACCGTTATTGACAGTGTTGTACACCCAATCGTTCATCTCATCGATCTCAGCTCTGAGCTGTGGTGGATAAAGACCCTTGCCAGGACGGTTCTCTTCGTGGAGATGCTCCGGAAGGAACTCATCAAACTCAGAGTAGAGCATACGAATAATCTCTGAAGATTCGTTGTTCACTAGGACATCGGCCTTTTTATCCCACAATACAGGGACTGTGTATCGACCTGTGTAGTTGGGATCGGCTTTGAGGTACAGTTCTTTGAGCTTCTTGAATCCGTGGAGGGGATCTTCTGTTAGTGAGCCTCCTTCGCCGCTGAAGTACCACCCCTCAGGGCCCATGTGAAAGTGAACTTGGTAGACATCAATGATGGAGTCGAGGCCTTTGAGGAGCCGCACTATCATGGTTCTATGGGCCTAAAGAAAAGATGTCAACCAGAATTCTTTTTTGAGGAGTTTTAGAAGATGTTAAATAGCATTTAACAAGTGGCCTTACTAACCCATGGGCAGCCAGGGGAGAGGTATAATGCATAACGACCCTTCTCAGCTGGAAATTGTGAATTGGGGCCTTTGGAGATGAAGTTTCGAAAGATACTGTCCGGCCGAGTGAAACGACCTTTGTCGTGATAAACCTGGATAACTAAATTAATGATCAAGGACAATGAGGTTGCCAGAATTTGATAGCTGAGTGCTATACCTGCTGAGCCGATGGCATTTTCTCCAACTAGCTAAAGTATATCACCACAGCTGCACAAAGACAACTACGATGGTGCTATGATTAGTAGGTTGATTTAACAATCTTCTGCCCTCTTTTCAAAGGAAATGCGATCGGCAATAGATATCGAATTACATCAAGTTCACGAATTACTTTTTACACACGAACATGTCCTCATTATGAGCTTTTGAAGCAAATGCTCATGACGTGATGAATAAGCTTACAAATCTAAAAGCCACGCGGGGATGGTTATTTCCAAGCTTTATCAATCCAAACTAGGGCATTTTGAGCTACAGATGGATTAGAGCATCGGCTTCGTCATACAAAGATGGTATTGCATTTTATTATCATTATGAGAGACAAAAGAGCCATAATGAAATAGTGTAGATGAACTGTGTGAGGTTGAATGGATGTCAAGAGATGGTCATTCCTGGTCGAGGACTTTACGTGAAATCGTCATCTACTGTAATACATAAATAAGTAAGGTTACGTAAAGGATTAGTAAAGGCAGTACAAGAAAAGGAGTGTTGGAACAGCCTTGTAAGAAGTTATCATGTGCTAGTACTTAGAAGAAACAAAAAAAAGGGTGTCCGTAAGCATGCATGGACTATCGATGTTGCTCCTCAGCACTTGCGAGAAGAACAGAGCACAAAGTCTAAGTATTAAGCATACGTCTAGACATAGAGGTAGGCTAAAGAGTCAAACACGAAATAAGGGCAGCAGGAATTTCGCGCTCAACCAAGCAAGGAACAGGTTTCCTTCACAAGGAATTTTCTGATAGGATGCATGGTAGGTTTTTAGCACTCTTCCCAATGTCAGCACGTTATCCAGAATATAGTTGTGCTACGGAAAATGAGTTTCGGAGTTTTTCATTTTATTTTTGTCCTTCGGTCCTGCGCGGCGGCGTTTTCCCGCAGATGGCCAGTCTTGTCAGATACTGGTCGGTCCCACCATTAACCCTAGTTGAACTAATGGATCTCAGCAGCATAAATGCAATCCATAAATACTGTTGTTTTGCTATTTGGGCTTCCGGCAGCTGGGATATTGGCTGATTTGGTATCTTCTTTTAGAATATAGACAAAGTTGGTTCAGTTTCCATGGTGGAGTGTGCAGAAACTAAGAGCTTTCTTTTCAACGACGCGATAGTTGAGCAGAGTAAAATGCTATCTTGACTTCGAAGTCGCTCTTATGCCAAATGATTACATTCATCCGCCGTTTGATACAACTCTAAATATAGCGGCAAATACAAGGGCTATCGTCCATACTCCGCCACTGGATAACGGAGAGTTTACTGTCCCCTAGCTGTCCCCACTACCAAATCAATAGAGGGGAGTCGATTGCAATACGGCGGTCAAGAGTTTCTGTGTTATGAAGAGACCTGAGGCATATGGAGTATATGTATTCCTATCAAAAGTAGGTACAGTGATACAGAAGAAAAAGACTGGATTTGTAGGTTAGTTGCTTCCGTGGTTCTTTTTGTGGCGAACAAAGTCTACTGCTCAGTACGTCCGTGGGATTCGTTGTGCCCATTATTTTCTCTTCTCAAACTACATGTACATACCTCAAAAGTGTCAAGACTCTTTATCCCAGTATCATTCACCATGTACCCCATAATTCGTCGATGATTCAGATCCGATACCATCATTCCACAACGCCGCAGCCTAGTCCGCAACGCCGCATTCTTGACCTATGATGGGCTCTGGTCCACAATTATGCACTCTAATTCAACACGATAACACGCCTTGGTCAGACTTCTAGTGGGGTTTTCAGTTGTCATTCAACTTATACGTCGGGCATCTCAGTTGACAAGTGGAAGCCCCGCTAGAAGTCTGACCAAGGGGCATTAGCTCATTACCAAAACGTGCGGCGAACGGCTAAAATCTGACTGATATATATCATAAAACCGAGCCAGAAACTCCGTTCAGCTGTGGCTGAATAACTAATCGAAGATGTTTATGGGATATTTTTATTTCTGCTACCCAAGCTGTGTAGCTTACTGTGCAATTAATTTGTCGTATGTATTCTTCGGTCGGATATATAAGGCGTTGTCTCTCCGTACCTAAATTATCGTAATCTGGGTGAACCAAAGACATCGCTCCCTTTGTAGATACAGACAACTATTGTTGAAAACATCTTGAATTCCAATATGTCAACATCCTCCGGCAGCATTACAACTTTTGATGGAGTGACGCTCCGATACATCACAGCTGGAAAAGAGTCTGATCCCGCTCTGCTCTTGCTTCCGGGCTGGTTCCAAACTGCGATCCAATGGCGAAAACAAATTGCATATTTCAGCGCCAAATACCGTGTTATAGCAATTGACCATCGCGGTCAAGGTGATTCTGACAAGCCTGGCCGAGGGTACCGAGTGACGCGACTGGCCGCAGACCTGAACGATGTCATCACTCAGTTGGATCTAAAAGACGTGATTCTCTGTGGACACTCTATGGGCTCTTCCGTAATTTGGGCATATTGGGATACTTTTGAAGCTTCTCGCACACGAGTTTCTCGACTGATAATTGTCGACCAATCACCTATTATGGTCGCAGATCCAGCTTGGGAACCAGGTGTTGCAAAGTCCCTAGGAGCGATATTCACGCCTGGCAAGGCTCACGAAATGGGTGACAGTTTCCGCGGTCCCGGAGGTGACGAGTTTGCATCAGGATTCTTGAAATCGTTGTTCTCACCATCACTGAGTACGGAAGACTTTGAATGGACGGCACAGCAATGCAGTAAGATGAAGCTGGAGGATGCTGCGGCGCTGTTGGTAAATCACGTGGGACTAGATTGGAGAGATGTTCTTCCAACAATTAGTATTCCCACCCTCGTTGTCGGTGCTGAAGGAAGCGTCTTTGGTGGAGAGTGCAGTCGATTGGTTGCTTCGCAGATACCAGGCAGCAAGCTGGAGATTTTTGAGGAAGATGAGGGGGGCAGTCACTTTATGTTCTGGGAAAACGATGCCAAATTTAACAAGGTTGTTGAGGAGTTCTTACAGAGCTGATAACTTCTTTTCAGCATGTCATCAATGGAGCCTTGCTACCAAGAAGATTGGTTGTAAGACCTGGTTCATGTATATAGCTTCAAAAATTCACGGCTGCATCCACGCGGGTGATTTTGGAAAAACAACATTCGCATTCAAAGATCATCATCCTCCATCGGTATAGGAAGCATTGGAACACCAGGCACCTCATACGAAGGAGGGCCATATCTCCCAAGGATAGATGGATCGCCGAGGTTTGCCGGGACATGTTTGAACAACGGATCTGCGGCGTTTCTTTTGGCTGTTTCACTCACCACTCCTCCTTTTCTGTTTAGAGAGAGTTCCGACTCAAACGTGATAGTCAAGATGTAATAATCCAGCTTGCGACCCTTTTCCTTTTGATAATTTGTCCTGTGCTTCTTGTACCAAGCACTCGAACCAGACCAGCGGGACACCTGATGACACTTACCCGACACATCGGCGTAGAGAATGGTGCCACCAAATCGCCCAAAGAACCAGTTCTCGGCAATATGTTGGCCAATGGCGTCAACTCGGTCTTTCAAGTGTTCTAGAGTCTCAAGCTCAATCCTAAACTCAGTTGTTGAAGGCGACATGTTGCTGGAGACTGCGCTGATCCAATCAGCTTTGAAATACAACGGCTTGTCGGGAGACTCCCAATCCCAGCCCCACCAGTCGATATAGCGAATCGTCAAGGTTATTCGCCGAGGATGCAGTCCAGGGATCGATAGTAGTGCACCCAAGTCGCCGTGCTCCAGGCGGCGCGTGTTTGCAAAGGCATGGAGGCTCTCAATCTCAACCTTGTCTAGGCCCTGCTGCGTTATTTCACCTAGCACAAGCGCCAACTTTGTTGCGTTACCATTGGATCGGCCACTCCCATGTGGTATATGAAGGTCAGCGCATAGCCAGTGGATCTGCTCTTTGAGAGCAAACGGCAGAAACCGCGTCTCGCGATAAATGGCGCGGCATGTCCTCAGCAGCTCGGGGCTCGTCCTGCGAGGTCCACGATGGGAGGGTCGCCAGAAGGAAGTTTTGGAGTCGTATAAAAGAGGTCGACGCCTGTCTTCGTAATCAGAGAGCGCATAGGTAAATATCTTGGCGCGAACTTCTGGCGGAATGAGAGAAAACAGTGGTGAGTCTTGTTGCTTGTGGATCTTTTTCGAGAGGAGTCGCTGGTGGAGAGGCGCTGCGGAGTTTCTGAGTCCTGGACGGCGAGAGTAACGCTGACCCTGAGGACCTGTTGTGGGTTGAGTTGTAAAGTTCATATTGAGAAAACACAAAGGAACACAACATGAATAGTTTGAGATTTAGACACCACATGTAAGTTTGCTATTGACATTTATAATCAGCATTTGTTGGGGGATCTGTTGCTGTGATTGGAGAGGCTCAAAATAGGCAGCACAGGCAGCAGCGGAGGGAGGGGTTTTTATTCGTGGGTTCAATGTGACCATGTGTTCGCCTAGTGTATGTTTTCATAGAATACGAGTACGTGTTTGAACGTGTCGTTGATACGCTGATGCGGCATCGTTGGATTTCTACAGCCAACTCTCATCCTTGAAGCAGCATCATCATTTTTCACCACACGAATCACTACAGTAGCCTCACTGTACGGAATTATCAGCTGTGCTGACGATTATTACTCTGCCCTGTAAGCTTCTCGAAGCACGCTGAAGCCTCAGATGTGGGCCTGTAGATTGACTTTAATGTTTCTGTGCGGCATTGCCCGTTTATCGGGACGCAACCTTGTTTGAATCTGGACATTGATCGGCAGTGCTTTACTATCTGGTTTCAACGTTCTGTTACTGAGATACTAGCTCGTGACTTTGTTGCTTTGTCCAGCCCCGTTGCCATCGATGAAGCTTCTTATCGAGGCAAATTCAATCATTCAATCTTAAAATTGGCTACACCGGTTTGTTAAACAGGTTCTCCATACTGTCTGCAATCAATCAAATGTACAAAAAGCCTTCTCTTACTGGCTGCTGTTCATGGAACCTTTGATTTGATATATACAAAATAGCGCAACGGGTTTGACCAACAATTGCAGAGCTAGTAACATACAAGTTCATGCACAAAGTAATCATGTTGCAATTGAAACACTATAGTAGATAGTTGGCTATATCTCAGGGATGCCTCCAAATTTATCAGCGGGCGTCTTCTCCATCTCAATCACGTCTGCCTTGTCGCTAACCCTGTGTTCCAGCACGTAGCTACCGAATTGTCTAGTCGGTATGTTTTTGTCAAACATTTCGTTAATTTCCTCCAAACTCCGTCCCTTCATCTCTGGAACACAGAAATATGCAAAGAAGAAGGAGCATATGGCTAGAGCTCCGAATATGAAGCCCACTTTGGACTTCAAATTTGCGTATGGCGCATTGAGTAAATACGGAGTAAAGAAAGAAAAGAGAAAGCTATGGACAGAATTAGCAATGAGCTCTCCAGAATCGATGGATAGATAGTTTATAGTAAACCTACTTGGTCACAATATTAACAATGGAGGCAACTCTCTGGGTCTTGTCTCGTAATCGCGACGCTGGAAGTTCCGTCGTAACAATGTAGTTCATGGGATCCCAGCTGAAACACAAACTGGCCGATGATAGAGCTGTAGCAGCTACTATGACTTGTTTTTGAACAAGCGAGGGATTCGCCGACGTTCCGATGCCTCCCATGGTGAATAGCCAGATCACCTGGAGAACTGAGCCGGCCATGAGGATTGGACGACGACCAACCTTGTCCGTAATCGAGATTCCGATTAGACAGCAGGTGAAGTTGATGCAGGAGCTCATGATGGAATAATTAAAGGGATTGATGGAGCCGATGGATTGGACAAAGAGCGTCCCGTACGCAGCGGTGAATGGTGATCCTGTGGCTTGGATGAAGAAGTTCATGCCCATGGCAACAAGTGTGCGTCTTCGGTTGGTGCCTCGAAAAAGGTCAGAATACCGCCCTTTGTTGTGCTCCTCTACAAGGGAGAGCCGCAGTAGCTCAAGATCCTCAAGGGCATTGTAAGATGGGTCGGAGCCGCGGAGTGTTTGCAGAGACCGGAGAGCGTCTTCCTCCCTATCCTGGAGCACTAGCCATCGAGGGGATTCCGGGATGAACCAGACGCATGATGCGACTGTCACCGGGACGAGATAGAAGAGACCCATCGGAATTCTCCAGGCTGCGTTGCTCGAAAGCCCGCTTGTGCCACGGCAGACGCTGTTGATGATGACACCGCCGAGCAACAAGCTGGTTTGATATGTTCCAACAGCGAAGCCTCGGATGGGGGCAGGGACAATCTCGGCTTGAAATGGAGGACAGGTAGAGAGTTCCATGCCTATATATGTGTAGTTAAGGATGCGACCCGCGAGGACTTGCCCTCTCGTTGTGGCCGAGATGAGCACTGTCGCGGACATCATAGCCCAAAGGGACATGCAAAACATGGACATTCTGCGACCATAGCGAGCACTGATGATGCTTCCGATGTAAAGACCTAAAGTGATGATGCATCAGATACATTTTGTTCTTGTTGTCATCGTGTGTTGTATATGTCGACGTACCAAAAGCGAACCCGATGAAGTTGAGGCTGTTAAGAAGAGACAGGTAGTAGGTGGGTATGGCATATGTGTTGGTCTCTGGGTTAAAGTCTCCAAATTGCTTCTTATATGCCAGCATTGCTTGACTTGTAGCAATCCCCTGGTTATCAAAGCCATAGTTGAAGGTGGACAGGGCAATCAGAGCGACGGAGAGTGCCAACCGAGGAGTAAAATGCCGAACAAATCGGTTTTCTCGAAGAAATGACGGTGCCATTATCGATAGCGCTGAGTTCTAAGCTGAAGAAACTGCGACTGTAATTGCAATATTGTTGGATATCGTCGTGTATATATACTCCAACTTAGCCGCTGAGCGATCTTCACCCGGGGCATTGGGAGAAAGCAATATCTGCGATTGAGTGATTCAAGGGGCCATCACGTCTTCGCCGAACCATGCTTTGGTTTGTTCAAACTACCACAAAGGAAACTAGGCCATGCCTCGTTGAGACGGCACAGCTGTCGCCTTGCGAGCATTCGGTGATAGCGCCCCAGTTGAGATGTAGGTTTGAAGTTGACAACCGAAGCTCGGTGGACGCAAGCATGTGCATTGGGAGCTAGAAAATCTTTCCGCGCCGTCCAAAATCTTTCCGCGCGTAAGCAGAATCGGAGCTAATTTAGAGAGAAGAGGCGGTCATCTTGGATGGCAGCGCTGACTCGCCTTCATACGGTCACCTAAGTGTTAGTCTATGGCGCGATGAATCTAACACCACATGGTTTGAGGGATTTGAAACGACCCCATTCTAGTAGTTGTTGTCTGCTGGAATCTGAAAACTAGATGATTCAAGACGAGCTGGAATGAAGATGTTGTGGATGGGCAGCATCAGCGGTGCTGGTCTCTCCATGATGCATCCCACTCCGCCGTCTAATGCCAGGTACACACACGATGCCAGGCACGAGATTCAATCACATCTCATCGTATCGTCTCCCCCGCATCACATTCTCCACAGTGCTGGGGTCTGACGCCCCCCACAGGACGTGGCAACAGACTAGTATCAAACTCAATATCGAAGCCAAGATGAGGGTACGCGAAGCCGGAGCCACCAGATTCTTCGCATCTTGCACCTCCTTGCGATGAATACAACCCGGATCGGACTTAAAGATGGCTCGGGACAGGGCCTGTGATGCGTGTGCAGCTCGAAAGGTGAGGTGTGATCGGGGGTTGCCATGTAAACGATGCCAGAGCCTCTCTATCCAATGCGTGGCCGAGAGGAGGAAGCTGAAGGCCGGCCCCAAGGGACCCTGGGCACAAAGGAAGCGGGAAGCTCTGTTAAATAATAAGTCGGCAATGGAAGCGACCATGATTAATAGAAAAGCTCCAATTCCCGTGTCCGATGGCGATAGTTACTCACAGCCGTCAACTCAGCCTCACATCTACCCTGGCATGAATCGCGTGCCGTCTTCCGCTTTTGAACATTATCTCGGACTTTATCAGCAAGCTCTATACCCCGTCTGGCCCGTTGTCAACATAGATACTCTCCTCAACCGTCTCCGGGACTCCACCGACATTGAAGCGTATGCACTCGCCGCAGCAGTCAGTGCAGTTACAATAGCACAACTCAAGCCTGCATCTCATGAGGCACTTGGCCGGTTTGGAGGCGATGATGGCGCATTCATGGCTGCCGAGGCCTCGAGAGCGAGGCACGAAATGGATTACTTGGAACATCCATCCATCAGCGTCTTACTATCATCATTCTTCTTACACGTATCATACGCAAACCGCGGCCATATTCGCAAGGGAGCCATGCTACTACGCGAAGCAATCACGTTTGCGCAGATGCTGAGCCTCGATAAGGCGATTCATTATGCAAATCTACCTAAACTCGAGGCTCAGCGGCATTTGCGCACAATCTGGCTACTATTTGTAACGGAAAGGTGGATAGACACTCATATTCTTGTCCGACACATGGTTCAAGGCCGCTAATAGATGTACGATACACTCCAGAGGTCATACTACACGATTTGACTTTCCAAGGATACTACAGCTTGATCCTGATCTACCTGAACTCGAAGTGGACGAGAATCCCCCGATCCTATTCGCCTTCATCAGTTTGAGCAAACTCTTCCAAAGCTTTGCCAACGCCATGGATGGTGATGGTTCTTCTCAAACACACGAGTATTTTGCCTCCATGCATGATCGCCTAAGGGGAGTTCAGCAAGCTTCGTGGAATTGCTCCGACCTGCAGAGAGCAGATTTTCTCCTGACGCAACAGTGGATGCGAGTCGTTTTGTGGAAAACATCCATGTATTACATCAATCTGCTGCCCAATGCGGCAGATGAAGGTCTCAGCCTGTCTTTTCCAGATCGGATCGCGCGAAATGTGGTTCAGAACATTGATAGGTTTCCTCGATCTGTCATTGAAGCACATGGCCTCGGGATGGTGTGTAGTAATGAGCTCGGCTTGAGATGATCTGCGGCTAACATCGTCTTCTCTTTAGGAAATGAAGTTGTTTGAAGTGGCAATGTCACTGGCAGACATCCTGCTATGTCTGCCTTCGACATTTCAGGGCAAGCAGCTGATGAATGTTGGTCCACGGGATGTTTTGAACCGCCTTTCTGAGTTTCTGACCTGTTTCCGTGGCGGTGGCGATAATATCAAGCTCCAAATTCTGCATGATAAGATGCAAGAAATTTCGAGCAGCATTGCTCGGCAGCCTCGCCTTCTCGAGGACGAACAGGAGCAAGAGCAAGACCAAGAAGTTAACTGCCTCGACTGGACATGACCCTGGAAGATTGGGAAATGCCATCAGCTTTTTCTTTTCATGCTTTCTCAGAAGAAAATAAGCCCGGCTTATGACTGCGTATTTCCTGGCGCCGCCAAGTCAAAGTCAAATCGATCTGGAATCTTCAACCCTGCATCAATGTGTCCCTGCATCTCCGACAATGACACTCCGTCCCGTACCAGCCATGCGTCCTTTGTCGCTCGCTGCCAGTCTTCGAGCTCTTTTCGGAATCCTAGCAGAAGATCTCTGTATTCCGGACGATCCGCCAGGTTCACCACTTCTCTCTGGTCTTCTTGCATGTCATACAGCTCCTCCGGAGGCCGTCGGACGTATGCTTCCAGAGAGCGCTCTCCAACTTTCACTGGAAACTGGGAATTGCGGATTCCTTCCCACGACAAGGAGGCGTAGAGATCGGTTGAGAAGGGGAAGTCGAGCTTCCATGCTATGTTGCGATGGTATTTGTAGCGCGATGTGCGCATGAATCGTGTTGGATAATAGTTTGTGACCTCGTGAAAAGTATGGGACCCAAACACTTTTGTCCAGTCGTCGTGTGTATTAGTTTCATCAATGATTGGAAGAATGGAGCGACCGAGCCGAGGTGGAGAGGCCGAGGCAGAGGGTGTAGCAGAATCATGTCCTGCCCAGTCGAGGAATGTCGGTAGGAGGTCGATGAAAGAAATAATATTTGGATTCTTTAGGCCAGGTTTCCCTTGAGGGTTCCGTATAATCAAAGGTAGTCTTACACCTGCGTCGTAAAGGGTCGTCTTTGAATTGAGAAACGGCGGGCCATTGTCGCTCGTCAAAACAACAAGCGTGTCATTGATGAAGCCAGCCTTTTTCAAGGCCTCCATGATTGAGCCAAATCCCCGATCAACTCGGCCAACAGACCGGTAGTACTCAGCCATTTCCTGGCGAACTTCGGCAATGTCATTGAGAAAGCTGGGAACCGTAATCTTTGCAGGATCGTAGGTCGCGTCCGGAGCAGATACGCTCTCGTCACCATTACCAAATCCACCACGAGTCGAGTCCCGATGAGGATCCATGAATCCCACCGTCAGAAGGAATGGCCTGGGGTCATCCTTTGCTGATTGAAAGAACAAATCAGCCTGCTCGGCAACCCAAGAAACGTCTCGGGTTGGGCTTTCTCTCCGCACCTCCCACGGATACACATGGTTGGGACCGACATGGATTTTTCCAATAATGCCGGTTTGATACCCAAGATCATTGAAGAGCTTGGGAGCAGTGTCGATGGAATCAAAGGTCATGAAATGGTGGTTGGAGTGCTCCAGGCCGTATTGCCCGTTTTGATGCGTATGGAGACCGGTATAGATGACCGATCGGCTTCCGCTGCAAGATGCTGTACTGGCAAAGGCATTGTCAAACAGCGTGCCTTCAGAGGCTAGCTGGTCAATGTTGGGCGTTGATATTGTAGAATCGCCGTAGCAGCCAAGGGATTTGCCCATGTCGTCTGCTATGACGAGCAGAATGTTTTTCTTTGGCGCCATGATGCCGTCTCTGTATCTAGCGTCGTGGGTTGAATGTTTATTGTAATTTCGCTATAAGCCCGGATGGTCTTTAGGGTCGTACGAAATTATACAAGCAGCCAGCAAAGCAGCAGATGCAAGATGAGTAACGGTTATCTCCGTATTCTGGGGGATCCTGGTTTTCTATATATATATATATCGTCATTACCGCGCGGTTCCACCTGAGGCTAAGACAGTGAGAAAACAACATTGGTGGATAGATTTGCGGAAAGTTTTTTTTATTGGAGGTGCCGCATGATAGTAATCCTCCCCAACCGTCGCCATGAATCTGCTAAGGGAATTAAAATGAACAAGCCGCTTTATTTCCATTCGGGAGACTTCCGATTGCAGACTACAGACAACTAACTAATTCGTCAACGAAATTGATCGGCATATGCGGCAAAGACGATGTTACACAGAGGCGATGCCATGCTTCCTCTTGCATTGCAGCGGTGAGCCAATGAGGTGAATCATTAATTGGCTCGTAGGCTCCAAAATGGAGCTTCTATTCTACAATACTAATGCCCGAGTAAAGCATTGAGTCGATTCTCAGTGCATCTTACGTCTATACATTCCAGTCACTCTCAAGATCGAGATCGAGACAACAACACTGGCGCCAGGAATCTCAATCGGAATATCTCAACTCCAAGACATCGAAGCGTAATTGGTTTAGTGGTAAAATTCTCCGTTGCCATCCGAGCAACGTCGGGGAGCCCTGGGTTCGATTCCCAGATTACGCATTGCATTGGATTGGATCCCTTTCTTTTTGCGCATCCCCGCATCTTATTGATGCCCAAGCACCATCTTTTTTACATGTCTTGACCACGACTGAAGAATAGGTTGTCAACACTTTGATACTCCGAATTCCTTCTATAAAATGTTTTGCAAAGATACCCACGTTTTCAAAGAATAAGCAGAGATAGATTTCTTCTTCACGGTATCGCGGTTGACGTATCGCATGGGTATTACACCGGTTGTTCAAACGATACTTTTTGGTATTCAACATCATATTCAGAAAACACACGCACCAAACTAAAGCTCATCATAGCTCACTATCGGTTCCTGATTGCTGCAGAAAAGGAGGAACAAAGGCTTTCCACAATGGGCCCTTGCCAGCCTGCAATCTCTTTTCCTCGTAAATGCCCTTCATGACGGGCACAAAGTCCAAGAGACCAATCGTTCGCTCTGACTTTTTCCACCCCAGCTCTTCTGGTAATCTTTCTTCCATCAACCACGTTTCTACTCTTTTCTTGGGGGCGCAATATGCGGTTGCGGGAGGAAAGCTCCATCCAGACGGAATATCTCCTTCATTCATCGTCAACAGCAGGAGACCTGCTTCGACATATGCCAAGCTCTGTTCCTTCAGAGTCAGTTCATTGGGCAGAGACAAATCTTCAACGTGTAGGCGAGACTTTGCAAGCGAAGCAATTGTAATGCAGTCGGTGTCGCTGTCTTGTATAAGATGGTGAATTCGATCTGGAGATGCTGTGACATCCACGCTATCAGGGCTTGTAACGTCGTCTCGGGTGAGAGAAGCAATGTGCTGCAGTATGCCAGGGCGATTCAGGTCTGTCAAGTCGATGGAAGTCTGGTTCGCAGCTCTGAGAAAGTAATTTGCAACCTGCTTGATGGCCATGGGATCGATATTTACGACCTCGAAAGCTGCATCGGCAAACTGCTGGGCCGAGATATTGCGGCCGTTGTGAGGTCTTGAACACCAATTAGCCCCTGATTGATGAAGAATTGGCTCCAATTGGAGAGAGGTCAATACAAATAGCCATGATTTGCCAGCGTATTCAGCATTGGACAAGGGCTCCGCAAGTCATTAGGACCAGGAGCCTCCCATGGTCGAAGGCCCTCCGAAGCAGCCGATAAGGCAATCAAGGAAGCAATTGCAATCTTTGAGGCCATTGCGTGGTGTCTTTGGGACGAGATTTCAGCGCAGAAACAGAGTAATATGCCTGAAACTTGTAAGATATGCAGACAAAAGCCATACCCCGCATCAATGGCCAGATGAACAGCCATTTATAATATCAACTGCGTTATCTGACATACAGCTGGTGGTGGGAGCGAATCGTATCATCACGTGGCGGCTGCCCGACCATCTTGCAGCCTGACTCCGTTTGAGATAGCGGGCATTCCTAAAGGAGGCGAGCGGTCGTCATAATGATTATGTGGGAGCCCAAAGAAGCTTCAGGCTATCGTTCAAGGCTGATGGTGTGGTGACAAAGCGCTTGGTGGAGGTTTCGGAAGCTTAATGACTGACACAAGCCGAGAACCGAGATTTGACAGTTTGCTGTGATGGGTGGCTGCCGGCCGGATCGGTTGCCGTTTAGAGTAATCCGGAGCCATATTCCGGGCCGTGTGTGTGTAAGTGAAAGAGCCAACACACGGGATCGTGATATTTCTCTTGGCGAGATGTGGACCATTAAAGGCGGATGGTTGATTGTGTGTGGGAGGGGCATCAATTGTGACTCCTAGCATCGCTTGTTGCCGGTGAGGAGCCACGAGTAGATCCAATTACCTGGATGCATTTCGTAATATCCAATGTGACGTCGTTATAACCATGTTTTGATCATGTGAAGAAACTACATAGATATCTCCATGAGCCGTTTATACAGTAACAGTACTCATTATGAAGGCCGACCTCACTTAAACCCCACATCGTGTTGGTGTGTGCAACCAGAACCGTGATCCTAGTCTTTTACTATCAGGATACGAGCTGCAATACGCCAGATTACAGTGCAATTGAATCATGCTTTGAAGCGACGTTACAGCGGTTGAGATTGATATTTTTTTTTTGTATAATTGTAATTGAGCGAAACAAGTCTTGACGTACTGAAGAATGCAGTGAGGCGCAATGGGACATGTAGGTGATCTAGTCTAGTGAACAAGCTGATGAGAAAATATGTTCATCTGTTCTTTATTTATTAGTGGCAGTGTCATATATGAGAAATGTGGACAGAATCGTATCACTCACAAACGTATCGTAATGGATTCTATCCAATACGAGATGCTATTATCCTACTCTTCCGGTCCGGATTAAAGTCTCTTCAATGCTGTCCGTACGTTATCAACTCCATCTCAACGCTGAAACCCACCCATATCGGGTTTAGACAGCTCATGATGAACCAGGGTTGCTTTGACACACCCAACGCTATCTCCTTGTCACAAGCCAAATCGGTTCATCTGGATTCGCATCTCAAAAGTTCCAGCAACGGTGCCGATAATGCCGGTTCCCTGTTGCGATTTCCGGAATGATGATCGTAACGGGAACAAAATTGCAGCATTGCCTCGGCGGAGTTGCGCGCCGGTTAGTTGACCTTCCTGAACCAACCTAGCAGCGCATCACCTCACTGCGATTCTTGCCGTGTGATTATGCAGGCATTTGTCTTAGCTTGCATCGCTCATCGCTGAATGGTCGATATCTAAGTGGTTGGAGAAGGGAATCAAAAGTTCTGCCCATTGTTGGTGAATGGACCTTGCACGATGAGAGGACCTGTACAGTATCATCGCAGGGTTTCTCTGGAGAAATTTGACTGAGCGGCATGATGGATGGCGCCGATCGTGCTTGTAGATGTATAAATTACGCCCAGGTGCACCGCGCAGATGAATGCTAGATTTGCCTCATTGTAAGTGAGTTGGCGCTCTGATACAATTGTTATACCCTTCATATTGTCAAGATGCGCTTCTCATCAGCCATCCAAGTTGCTGCTCTTGTGGGCTTGACTTCAGGTCGATCAATCCCTGGTGATCATGTCGTCCACGAGAAGCGCGCCGTCCCGAATCCCAAGTTGCACAAACGAGTTTCCCCCGATGTTGTGCTTCCCGTCAGAGTGGGCTTGAAGCAGAATGTCAAGGCAATGGAGCAGGCAGAGGACTGGTTGACGGAAGTTTCTCACCCCGGCTCTTCTTTATACGGCAAACATTGGACTCTGGATGAGGTGGTTGAAGCCTTCAAGCCTTCTGACGATGCTGTTGAGACGGTGGCTGCTTGGTTGATCAAGTCGGGTATCTCTAAAGAGAGAATCACTCACAGTGATAACAAAGTGTGGCTGGCTTTTGATGCCACTGCTGCAGAAGTCGAGAGCCTTCTGAATACAAAATACTTCCATGATGATCGAGACCGCGCTCTAGTCGCTACTCACGAATATCATCTACCAGAGCATGTCTCAGAACATGTCGATTACATCACTCCCGGAGTCAAGGGTACTCTCATGGAGCTTCGAAAAAGGGATAAGAGATCATTCGAAGCTCACCTCAATTTCAATCCTCATCGCCGACAACAACAGGTTAGGCCTTTCCCTAAGCTACCAAAGAAGTCGTCACCAGATGATCTTTCAACTTGCGATCAAACCATTACGCCCAAATGCTTGCAGGCGCTTTACAACTTCGAAGCACCCGATCCTCACGCCAAAGTCAGCAAGAACAACTCGCTCGGCGTCTTTGAACAAGGCGATGTTTATTCTCAGCCAGACTTTAACGCATTCTTTGCCGAATACACCCCATACATTCCCAACGGCACTCATCCCGCTTTGGACTCCATTGATGGTGCCAAGGCTCCCGTGTCGCAAGGAAACGCTGGCGGTGAAAGCAATCTCGACTTTGAACTTGCATATCCCATCATCTACCCTCAGACTACAACTCTCTTCCAAACCGACGATGCATTCTACGCCCAACAATTCACTGGCGTCTTCAACACCTTTTTTGACGCCCTTGACGGCTCCTACTGCACCTACTCTGCCTTTGGAGAGACGGGCAACGATCCCACGCTTGACCCTGTATATCCCGATACGCACTCTGGTGGTTACAAAGGCCCTCTCATGTGTGGCGTCTACAAGCCTACCAACGTAATCTCCATCTCATATGGCGTTCAAGAGAGCGATCTCCCCGCAAACTACCAGAAGCGCCAGTGCCAGGAGTTCTTGAAACTTGCTCTACAGGGCGTGTCTGTCTTTGTAGCCAGCGGCGACACTGGAGTGGGCGGTTATCCTGGAGATACCGATGCAGACTTTTACGGTTGTCTACGAGATGATGATGTCTTTTCTCCCACGCATCCCAACAGCTGCCCGTGGTTGACAAACGTTGGAGCAACAAAGGTTTACCCCGGAAAGACCGTCCATGATCCTGAGAGTGCTGTCTTTGATCCCAGCCCTTCTTTTAACTACAGCAGTGGCGGTGTAAGTATAGCATTTGTGATACAAGCAAATATGGAACATCTACTGATCAATTACAGGGCTTTTCCAACATCTACCCAATCCCCAACTACCAACAAAAAGCCGTCGCCAACTATTTCAAGAAATACAACCCGTCATACCCATACTACGAAAATGGCCAATACGAAAACAGCACAGGCATCTACAACCGGAATGGACGAGGCATTCCCGATGTGGCAGCAAACGGTGATAACATTGCAGTCTGGGTGCAAGGCCAGAAGGGACTCTCTGGCGGCACATCTGCCTCAGCGCCTATTTTCGCATCGCTGATTAACCGCATTGTGGAAGAGCGCATCAAGATCGGAAAGGGACCGTTGGGACTCATCAACTCAGCGCTGTACGAGAACCCAGGAGTGTTGAACGACATCACGAACGGAACCAACCCTGGTTGCGGCACCCTTGGATTCAATGCTACCAAGGGATGGGATCCTGTTACTGGATTGGGCACACCCAACTATCCCAAGCTGCTCGAGTTGTTCTTGAGCTTGCCTTGAAATCATATATTCCTACTTTATATGAGTAAATAGTCACTTGCCGCTGTGGATAATGTACATCATTGGCAATGGGACAGTGGCAATTAACGCTATTTCGTGCGGTATCTTTTTAAATGTGAGAATCATGTACATCATTATCTTTTCACTCATGGGCTATCAACTTAATCGTTCGTGATTGTACAACCGTGTCTAACAGGATAGTTGGGCAAACATGCTTGCTCTGGGCATTTCTAGAACATCAACCCACCTCCACCGCCTCCATAGGAGTACCCCTTTCTCCGAGCAGCAGGCATTTTCGCAATGACAAATTCGTCACCGCCTCGCGAGCCGTAAGATTTAAATTAATGGAACAGAGTTGTGTCAGCTTTGCTTGTGCGGATAAACCAGTGGTTCAACCAAGAGAGCAACGTACCTTGCTGGTGAATGTGCCCTTTGCCACCTTGGAAAGCGATGCTCCCTCATGTTCTGGAGCTTCGTTCTTGATCTCCTTGAGAATCTTTTCAAATCCAGATGGTCCACCCAAAGTTATACCTGCAGCCTCGGTCTGTTGATAAACATAAAAGATCCAAGTCACAGTATCCTCGAGGCCAAAGTCGCCGCGGCCCATCGACCATGCATATCTGATGAGAAGAGACAGCATCATCGAAATGTTGGGAATAGTGGAATCTTTAGTGAAGAGACCCTTTTTCTGAAGCACGTCGATACCGGCGATTGTCATGGATCCAAAGAGCTCCAAAACTCGCTCACACCGTTCGCCATCATCGCACACTTTTTACACAGCTCCGTTAGTAAACATACTTCAGATCCAGTGCTGCATAGAGATCAACTCACTTTCGAATACGGCGTTACCGCTGGCTAGAAGCAATGCAAGTCCTTCAACCTCTCGCCATACTTCCAAAGGTTGAGCGGTTTTGGACTTGACAACGCGTTCGAACTGCACAAACTACGATGAACAGTTAGCCGCTAAGATCTCGATGTTGTCCCAAGACGACTCACCAAATTCTCCAGGACTTCGATGGTTCCATACCAGCTAAAGTCGTTGTAGACGTGGAGAGAGTAGTCGTCCTGGTTTCGCTTGCAGATCTCTTGCGTCCACCATTTAAACCGCTCGTAGCCACCCAGACTAGAAACCCAGAGATGCTCTGGGTGTCGAGAAGCAAGTTTTCCCACGCGGTCGCAAAGGGCCTCCTCTTTTGCTTCAGCTTCCTTTTTCTTGGTTTCCTTGTCTGCAGCGCTCGCTTTGTTTCCGCTTCCTCTCGCTTCGTCATCGTCATCGTCATCGTCATCGTCATCGTCTTCTCCGTCTCCGTCGTTGGAGTCTTCTTCGTCTTCCAGCGGGTAAATGCAGATGAATTCTTCGGGGGTGTTTGCATCGTCTTCTCCGAGAGGCGAACCTGTGGCAAGTGCCTCTTCTTTCATCTTCCACTGTTTGGCAGTCAAGCCCAGGGCTTTCTTATTCGATTCGAGCCAAAGGCCGTTCGCCTCCCACCATCGCCTGTTTGAGAGACTGAGGCTACGCTCTGGGGTAGCATCGATAGTGCGCACCCATCCTCGTGGTAGAAGCAGCTTTTCAATGGCTTTGACGGACTCTCTCGGCAGGACTTGCGGGATCATGAGCTCTCCCTTCGGTCCCAACGGTGTCTTGGTGCGCTTTCCAAGGGAATCATCCAAAGGTTGCGAGGGCGGCGCTGCTGCTGTTCCATTGGAGGAAGATTCCTTGGAAGCAGAAGCCTTCTTTGTAGAAGCGGTAGTTTTCTTAGTAGAAGCAGCAGCTTTCTTGGTGGTAGAAGTGGCAGCTCTCTTAGCCGGACGAGTTCTGCCGTCGGCGATGTCGTACGTAACAGCGGAGCGTTTCATGATGAGTGCAGGATAGAGAGAAACTCAATGTCTGTAGAAATGAGAGGAGAAATCAAAAGTCGAATGATTGTCAATTTGCCACGCGACATCATCGCAGAGCGTCCAGCCAGTTGTGCCTTTGCCTGCTGTATCGGAACAACCCAATCAAACTGGATGCGGCAGCAAAGGCAAATATCTTTTCCAGCCACCTATAACTGTTCATCTCCCTCACATGTCCAGAGAAGAGCACAGGGTTGAATGGAAGAAAATCTCATGCGATTTCTGCCGCAGACGCAAAGTCAAATGCGACAAGAGAGATCCATGTGGCCAATGCAGCATATCATTCCGAGGTATGGCGAATGTGCTTTCGAGCCTGGCTCGGCAGAGCAAAACTGACGGTCTGACAGATTGTGTATATTCGGAGCGCCCCAAGCGTGCTGTCAAAAGGGCTAAAAATGCATCTTCTCAGCTCGATGCCATGGAAAAAAGACTGAAAGTTGTTGAATCAAATCAGTTCTATCCTTGCCCAGCAATCGATAATACAACTATAATTCCATCTCCTAGCCTACCACCACCGATCAAATCTCCGTTAGAAAGTTCACATCTCCATCCCAAGAATGTCATCCCCAAGAAGACTGACTCAGAAGAAATTGGCAAGTGTACAACGGCTCATCATTTCATTGAGCATGGCGAAATTGAATTCCATGGCACGTCTGCGGACAGGACATTCATGGAAGGGCTAATCGAAAAACTCGGGGACAGTTCCATGACCCATCAAAGGATTCCTGTCGATGGGTCGGTACCAGGCCTATTCCAAAGCGATGCGCGATGCTTTGATGAAGTTCCCTTGCCAGGACGGGATCAAGCGGTGAAGCTGGTGGACGCCGCTCTGGATGCACAAGTGCTGCTGCATATAGTTCATCGACCAAGCTTTGACTTCTCCTTCAACATGATTTACTCACTGGAACCACGCGAGTATAGCTTGAAAGAGAGAAGATTTTTGCCACTTCTCTACGCAGTACTCGCCTATGGGAGCTTGTTTGTCGATCCATTTGCAGAAAGATCAGGGTACGACGAGGTGATTACAAGAGCGTATATATCCCTCCCTCAACCACACTGATATAACCCAACATGTACTAACTTTTCAAGGTCTCGATACTTCATCAAAAGCAAGCAGTTGCAAGATATAGCAAGCTGCAATGACCTTGTTTCCATGCAAGCCATCGTGTTCAAGAACCTCTTTCTTACATACACCACCCGAACTCCATTTTGTTATACTTATCTTTGTACGTCTATGTCGGTTGCCCTACGCATGGGACTTCATAGATCCTTGAACAACACTCAAGATTTGATATCTCGAGAGATAAGTAAAAGAATCTTTTGGGCTTTGAAACTTCTCTCTTCCGAAGTCGCCACGTGCGTTGGACTTCCAACCTCGGTGAATGATGAGGATTCAGACCAAGAACTACCATTGGAGATGAATGACGCATATATATGCAAGAGCAAAGCCACAACACAACCTCCAAATGAAGTGTGTTACCCGTCTGGGTTGATTTGCTATTCTCGGCTACACAACATCCTCCACAAAGTGCTGAAAGATATCTACCCTCGGAAGGGCCGAGCCAGCGCTGAGGTGTGTGGATCGATGAACTACACTGTCAGAGTAGAAAAGATTCGAGAAATCGAGCAAGAACTAGAGAAGTGGGTGACAATGATACCCTTGGGCTACCGACTAGGAACGTATTATCAAGGGCCCGCCATACAGCGGTGAGTGAGGCTCTGTTTTATTGAGAAACCCTGACATTTGCTGACGAACCCCTACCAGAGCCCAGTTCGTTCTCGCATTGACGTATTCCTACATACAACTCCGCCTCTACCGACCATTTCTGCATTATGGCATTGAAACCACTGAAAACACAAAAGCTCGGCACAATATAAGTGTATCTCCCTGCGCGTCTGCTTGTATTCAAGCCTGTCACAATATCATCGAACTGTGTCAAGATATGTGCAGATGGGGATTGCTTACAGAAGCTAGTTGGCCGGCAATTCGGTTCTTGACCAGCTGCATGCTCACTCTACTTTACATAACGATTATGCATCAAGATTCGTACGAGGAAGACACATTGTTTAAATCCTTGGCCACGGGAAGAAAACTTCTCCATATTATGGAGAAGCGTAGCTATCAATCTCGACGAAGCAACACCATCTTCAAGGCAAGACGATATTTCTTTTTTCTTTGCTCAGCATATTTCCTAATCAGATCATGCAGATTATCATTTCCAGCCTCTCCATCAAGTATGACCACATTCGGGAAAAGCTTATGAAGTATGAGATGGATGCTCCCATTGTTCGGCAATGCGATTTGTCTTCTGTGAGCGGTGTCTCCACCTCCTTACTCGGAGAAAAGGTTTTTACGCTATCGTCTAAGACGTATTTCAGAGACCGTGGTCTTAAACTACACAAACAAAATGGTCCAAGGAATGACTCAACACAGCCACAAAGTCTCAATGGAGAGCCAAAAGGAGCAACTCCGTTACAGCCACGTCCATTCCTGGATGAAACTGGTCAAAGAAGCGAACAGAATCTTTATGTACCGACCTCGGAAGCGCGAAATATTTCACTAAAGACTGAAGATTCTTCAATTCGGGGCTCTTCGGAACCTTCTATTGGACTGCAGAGTTTCACTGCTTCCGTACCGACATCCACACAAGGAAGCTCTCTCGTGGCTGAGCCGACGATAGGGTTACACCAAGAGGAATTGAATGGGTCATGGATGCACGCTGTTGGATCAATGAATTATTCTGGGAATGTATATAGCCCTGTGAAAGATCTCATTGGAGGCACGAGTCCGCCTATGGGGGATATCAACGAGTTCTCTGATATTTGGGACTGGTTCTGATAACTTGACAAAGTAAATGTATAATTCTTCACAAGCGATATTCATGTTCGTTGACGTGAACTCGAAACAGCAAGTGCACAGATAACGTTGATTATTAAAAAACAGGAACGCAGAGGATATTGATTATTAAACGAGTTGGCATTACGTTATTAACAGGAGTTTCCATGGGGATAGTTTCGTTGACAAAGGTAGGATTTTGGTCAGAATTTACAGCGGTAGAAAGAAATGACTGAAAAGAGTAGGAGCATGGGGTGCATTTGTCACACAAAAAAGGAATCTGTAGGAAAAGACAATTGAGCCAGCTTATAACCGGTGGCTTCACCGCAATTTTTTACCACCAATGAGATTCTTTCCTTTGTCTCTTTTGGTCAATTTTTTCCCCAATGAGATTCTCCCCTGTACTTAATCATCCTAACAAGGCAAGGCGATTCGAGAGCGGAAACAGCCTGCCGGGATCGAGACGATTTTCAACCAATACTCCGAGAATCAGGTTACGATAAAATATCCAATACGAAAATTAACGCAATCGCTAGACTACTTATAGAAAGACTATAAAAATACGATCAAGTTGCCAAAGAACTCAACTTCAGAACCTTCTACAAGCAGCCTAGTTGCAATTATTCTTTACGAAAAGAAACACAATTGTGCAAGCAAAGAGTTGAATACGCAGCTGGTGAGAAATCGTTCGACATCTTAGAGACCCCTATTAGTTCTCCTCGCGATAGTTGTTGTTGTCTAATATAAATAGGTCGTCTGTGTCTCTTTCGTTTACTTTCGAGATCAAGTCAACTTGAAGTGTCTGGCTTTCAGTGGGTCTTTTCTCAATTCTCATATCTTCAATTTCCTATTACAAACACGCGTCGGAAAGTCACAAGTCGTCTACATAATGGCAAAGTTTTTGAAGGCGTTAACGCTTGTTGCTGCAGTGATGCTTCCAGCTCAGGCCGGAGCAAGCTTCGTCGATAACTGCACCACGTTCAACTCAAACTTATGGAAAAAGGCCGATTGGCCGGCAGGGCAGGGTCAGATGCAGTCTGCCAATGTCAACCCAAGCGGTGGAGGCGTGCTGAACTTTGAGATTCCCGTGGGAACTCATAACGGAGGAGAGATTCTATCCAAGGCAAAATACTCCTACGGCCAAGTCTCAGCGCAGTTCAAGGTCCCAAATCTACCTGGAATTATCTCGAGTATTTTCATGTACCAGGGAACCTCCACTAGCGACGAGATCGACATTGAAGTATATCTGAACAAGGGCAAATGGGAGATTGCGTTTACAGTTTACCGTCTTGGAGTCAACGAATGGTCTGATAGATACTTCCCAACCTGGGACCCAAGCGCCGGATACAATGACTATATGATTGACTATCAAGGGTCGGCTATTTCATTCTACGTCAATGGGGCATTGGAAGCTCAATTCCATACGCCATCGAAGCAGCCATTTAATCCCATGAATATTCAGCTCAACGCCTGGTACCCGGCGTGGTTGAACGGTCCCGTCGCGGCATCTACTCAATACTTTCAAGTCAACCAAATATCTTACACGCAGTCTTGAATAGGGTATGGGGAAGAGTTGTGAATTTTCAACATTGAAGAAATGGGGATACAGAGATTTCCGATGTATATACACTAGCTAGCTTGCAAACAAATTTGATCCGAGTTGTGCTCTTAACCAGTGTCCAATTTGCGTTGTCTACTTGTCGAGTTAGACTTATCATTGCCCAAAGCGCCTTACTTGAGCCGCTCGAACTCTGTGGAAGTTGAATAGGAAAAAAAAGGCATAGCTCTCAAAGATGACAACCGGAAAGGACAAGTGGGGAGAGCATTACTGGGTAGATGCGTTTTACTCGAAACGTAATATTAGGTATGCGATTCTCTGGCATTTATCTTTATGTATATAATAACTTGCATTCTACTCAGCATTTGCATCTATGATATATGGAGAAAGTGACTGATATGTCTGCCAAAGTATTATGTTTCTTTATTTTAACATGCCTTGCTCTTTTGACTGCTTATGACTGTCCTGCGGAAAATAACTCGGACGTAGCAGCATGACCGCTAGTAGTAAAAGGAACGAATAGCAGAGAAATACTTTTCATGAGTTGGTCAGACGCTGTTGTAAGAAATGATAGGAGTAGGAATAGCTTAGCCCTATGAACGTTCTGGCAGGCATCGGACTTATAAAATGATGCCACATTCCTAAACCAGTAATGAGCGACGGCTGATACAGAGCTATCCGGACTTCTCATCTGATAACCCCGCCTTATATCGGTCTGATCGAGTGGAGAGCTGGCTTCAATACGAGTGAACTCATAGGATCAATACCATCCTTCCGGGTACAGCCTAAATACAGGTTTTGGTTATGCATGAAAATTCAAGTGCTGATGCCGGGCAGCGGCAATCTCCACTCTCCGCGCAAAGCTCCAGGTTATCCGCCTCACTGCTCTATGTTGACATATAAGTGACGGATCATATGATATATCCTACGGGACATAGAATAGGCATCGGATATTCCTTACTCCACTATCTAACGACTATTCTTTAGTTATAAATCTAGCTGCTTTCCCGTAAAAAAAGTGTCAGCTGTATCGAGGAGAGGTGGGATATACGAGGTACAATTTGTGAAACCCGCCGTGAAACATTTAGATTTTCCATATCATCATGGTACGCCATCTTCTGCTTGTTACCTGCGCAGCAGGCTTTGGCCTAGCTTCAACGGTTGTAAAGCGCCAATCTCAGACTGCTTCTGTGAATCTGAGTCAAATGCAAGGAGCACCTCAACACTTTGCATCTGGATTCCTCTATGGCATCCCGGATACCCCAAATCAGATTCCCGCACATTTTTACAGCGAAATTGCATTCAATTATGGAAGAGCTGGAGGCGCCCAGCTCCCAGCCAAGGGTTATATGGATGGTGTAGCAGAGTATCGGGTATGTCAACAGCCCCTACAATCTCGATCATTGTTAACGATACGTAGCCTCGTTTCGCTTCGATGTTATCCAATTATAACACTTGCCGCCAGTTCGGTGCTCAGTTCATTATCCTCCTTCATGATTTATGGGGAGCTGATGGATCGGAATCGCAGTCAGACCTCTTTCCAGGGGATAATGGAGATTGGAGCACATGGAATAACTTTCTTAACCAAGTTGTCTCTGATCTGCGAGCCAATAATATGACGACTGCTATCAAAGTAGATATCTGGAATGAAGCGGATGGCGGTGGCTTCTGGCTCCGAGACCGAAGTCAATTCATGGACATGTACGCCAGAACGCATAACACGCTGCGGTAAGTCTACAAGGTGCTCAGAATCTATGATGAGCTCTCTGGAGTAACCATGAAAATAGGAGCATTCTTCCCGAGGCGCAAATATTTGGACCTACGTTTACAGGACAGCCGGATCCAAATAACGTCTGGTGGACTGATTGGCTGAGCATGATTAAGTCACAAAATGTGATTCCCGATGTGTATTGTTGGCATTTAATCCGCCAATCAGGAGGATCTGGTGGCGACGACATCACTTTCTCAAGGGGCGTCTTTGAGCAGTTGCTGCAGCAGTTTGGTCTACCTGACCGTCCAATCAACATTGATGAATACGGCGTAAGATCTTTCATTCCATCGGTATTGAGAACTAGCTAACAAACAAAACTTAGTCTCCCGAAGAGCAGGTTCCAGCCAGTTCGGCTTGGTTCATGGCCCGTTTCGAGCGCAACAATATCCACGGTCTCAGATCTGTTTGGACGGGTGGTCCGTCTTTGCACGACTTCATGACCGATCTATTGGGTAGGACAGGCGCTGGCGTTTACTTTCCCGCTGGCGAATGGCAAGTGTACAGATATTACGGCACAAACATGACTGGCAACCGGGTAGCTACGACTCCATCTGCTGACGGCTTCTTTGATGTATACGCGACTGCAAGTGACCGAGTGAGAATCCTTGGCTCAGCTCATACGCGAACCGGATCTTACACTCTCCATGTTGATGGAATGGCCGATTTTGGCTTTGATACCCATGGTACGGTCAACGTTCAAACGCGGGAATTTCCATTTGCTGGTCTTCGCGGAGAGGTAGATGGACCAATTGACCATGGCGTCACCGCGATATCCTTTCAAAACAACCAATTGATCATACCGGCTACAATTGCAGTAAATACCAGTGCCTACGCCTGGGAGGTTTTTCGCATTTGAAGAAGAGTCGCTATGAGTCGTTCGAGGCGTACCCTTTCAATAGCGACGCATATAGTCTTTCATAATTTTATGCCAAGATATAATTGTTGATCTCAACGTCAGGTATGAGGCCCACGGTGATGGATTGGGTTGGCACGAGTAACGAACGATATTACACCTAGTTAGCGAGACTCAGCGTATCACTCTAGTAATGCATTCCAATCGGCCTTACATCACGATAATGGCACTATGCTTTGCCAATGCGGTGTGCAGTTAGATCATGGGCTTTTAAGCGGCTTTGTTGTTTGCTCCATTAACATCTATGAAACCAGTGTCACGCTGACACTTGCAGTGACACCTTAACCCATGCTTGCCTCAAAGACCGACTGGTTATGCCTTTGGCTAACATAAACTTAAATTTTAAGTGTGTCCGTAAACAATAAAGTTGGCCCATAAGTGATGAGCACAATAACGGATGAGGCAGTTGACATATATTGCTGGGTTGATCTTGTTTACACTAAACACAAGATTTGTAGCCTTCAAGCTTATAATAGTCACCCCTACAAGCGCCAATTATCCTTACAGTCCATTCTTTGACAAGAAACCAAATATCACCTGGTAACCTGCTGTTGCGTTGAGAGATAGTTGAACGACGTGTCCTGTATTAGGCTGGAGATAGACGTCAAGGTCCTTCACATTGGGGTACAAGCCGTGAAGTTGATTCAGATCAAAAATGCCTGCGCATTGACCGGCGCAGAAGGCAAAGTCGTTTTCACCAACAAATATCTGCATTTACGTGTTAGCTTAAAGGGTAATACCCTCGGAATATTTGAGATAGTGCATGGGTAAGGCCTACCTGAAGAGGTCCAGTAAAATCGGCTACAACATCTCCGACCCCAGTTCCCAGTGTCAATACTTCTCCAACTCCCAGACTTGACTGAATATTTTCGTTCCAATAGGTTAACACATTAGGGTCCAAAGTTTCCTTCTTAAAACTATCAGCTTGGAAAGCGGTAAGACTGCCAAATGCCAGGTAGCCGCTCGTGCGGTTTTCGAATAGCGTAGGGTTATGCTCAGGGGCATATGACAGATCAGCTATTTCAACCTTAAGGTTGGCAAATTCACTGTCGATTAAGAAGCCAGTGAGAATCGCGCCAGCACTAAGGGAGCCGTATCGTGCAAGGAACCAGTTTGTGACGATTGACCCATAGGAATGACCCACGTGCACGACCTTTTCGGCTGTATAATTTGCTATGCTACTGTTTCCCCCAGTCTTCTCGGAGGCTGTAACGATTGTGCCGTTTAGAGCGCGCTCTGTTAGAGCACGAAGGACCTCTCCTTGAAGAGGAACTTGGAGATAGTCGTATGCGTCTGGGAGAGATGACAGACCGGCACCAAGGCGATCATAAGCCAATACAGCGTAGCCTTGATCTGACGCAGCTTTCACAAACGAAAGGTCATCCCGTCTATAAGTGGGATCGAACAAACTATATCCGGCCCGTTAGTCATGATACGCACTCGCTAGTTGAAGACATTATACAACACGACTTACCCTTTTGTGAAGCCAACACCATGAGACGCAATTAGGAGAGTATTCTCGCCATTCCGCGGAGTTGACGGAATGCAAAAGTGACCGCTTATTTCGAAGTCTCCACCAACCGCAATATCACCGCCGGAAATTTCGGCGATAGTCAGGGCATCCCACCGACTGCAGATATCACAAATGAAGTTAGCCAACCGATTTTAACAAAGCCGTCGGCCAGTGTATCCCATACTCTCTACTTAGTGTAAATTCGACTGCGTCGACATTGCTATCAACCTTCACTGTGTTGAATTTTGTGTTGTTGGCTTGCGCAGAAACGGGAATTAAGAGCTCAACACAGTTTGAAGCGGAAGCCAAAGCCGAGCTACATGCGGCGATGAGAGCCAAAGGCCCAAGGGACTTGGAAGCAGAGAGCACCATTGCGAATGGTTTCTACAGATAGGATTAGATTTAGAATGGCAGGTAGAACAAGCTTGAGCAAGGGCACAGGTGCGTTGTCTTTATATATTTTCTAAACACCCCCCTGTGACGAACAGTTAATGGCACATGCTGATAATCGACTCTGCATATTTTATAATCCACATCACGCCTCCCTTTCGAATCGTGATACTGAGCCACGTTGTAAGCACATTTACATCTCGCTTTGCCTATTGCAGCTTGCATTTCGACCAGGTGAGTACACAAGTGCTTACGTGCTGAGGGTACACGCGTTAAATGCAAGGATTAGGAGATGTTTTAACATCGGACGGTATCGCTCGCAAGGATCTATAAATACGGGGATGCTTCTGTCATGTCATTTCTTGAGGTTATGAATTCTGCCTGATATGCTGTATCCTGGTAAACCGGCCCGGACTTTGCAGCCGTCTCACCCGCCGTAGCTAGTAGTATAAGAATGACTTCGCCACGTTAATAATATGGAGCGGGCGTCGATGCTTAAATCGCGCAAATATCGACTTATTGACATATTATGGGGCAGATGTTCACAATAATCGACTGTATTTACCTACCTAGTTACGAGATATTCACAAGCCAGGCTTTTGTTAAATTTGAATCACAAAGCATGCACATCTATGTTGTGTATCACAAAGTTCATCTATTGCCGCCAATGAAAGATCTTTGTCTTTAAAATACGGCCATTCAATATGGTATTAACGTTGGTTTAGGAAAAGATTATCACAATCTGGTCGATAACTGACCGACTAGAATCGGACCTTACATGTAAGTTAGATCCGATCGGCTCCACCCGATCGAATCCAACTCTAAAGATTAATCACAGGAGCAGTAAAGTATGATAGATCGACTTCTAATAAAAAAAATTCTTGGTAAACATGAGATGTAACGGGGTAAAAGCAAATAGCGTTTGGTTCAATGATATCGACGGGGTCCAGGGCGATGGTGATGAAGCACCAGATACTGTCGATCCATTGGATGAAATAGTGCTAACCAAAGCTGTGAAAATCTACAGGCATAATTATTCTCTTTCTCCACCGCCCTGAGCACGTCGGTGATGTCTCTAACACTTGGATTGTTGTAAGTATACCGGATTACTTACATGAGTGATGGAACCTCCCATGGTTTCTACTCATATGTACATGATATCCTTGGTGCAGTCTTTTGTGAATGACTGTTGGGTTTCTCCAATACTCTGGCTGGGATGTATGGGCAACGGGGGTGAAAAATATTGTTGATGCAATCTAGCTTCGAATTCTCAATATGCGTACTACCTCGCTGCCCACGTTCAAAGAATTAGTAGGGAAACATAAAGGCATGTAGCTTCATACGTGATGGAATCCTCCGTAATATGCAATTTAAAAATCACGGACGGCGGAAATCCCCCTACAGGCATGATGCACAAAAAGCTGTGACTATTGATCTTCTTATATATTCAAGGCATTCTAGAGCCGTACTTTGAAGACAAGTCCTCAGGCGAGCAATATGTATGACAAAAAAAGTTGAAAGTTTTCTTAATTTGTGTGAACCAAACACAGTTGGCCACTGGTATCTATAGAATTACATTAATAAATATGCAGCCCAGCCGCCGTATCTGTGAAAGCATCGCAGTACTTTTTATCTATCTCCTGACCTTCCGTCCCTCTCCCTGTCTCGGAAACATGACGTATGCCCTCTTTCACCTAGTGAAAGAATGCTTGTCAATATCACTGATACTCTCCGTTTCAACGTATATTGTGTGCTCTTGAATAATATTTCTGGAACTGGAGTTTTCGTCTTCCAACCTTTTCCATTTCCCACCAACAACCGTGGTTTTTCCAGTAGAAGTCAGGTTATCCAGCTGTGTTGAAGGAGCGCGGTTGTGACTTCGACCGGTGCCAGACTCGGCGGCGTATCCGTTGCTTTTATTACCCGAGCGGTTTTTGGATGAGTCGATATATTTGCGTACCAGAATGCGAAGCGCGGGAAGGCAAGCGGCGATGAGAGCAATGCCACTTTCGAGGAGGCACCAAAGGGTGATATATCCGCTCCAATCTATACAATATCGTCAGATGAGTGGATATAGCCGGAAGAAAATAATTGAACTTACACAAACGATCTTCCGTTGCGAGGTAGTATTTTAGATACGGTGCTCGGACAATGGTGGCGGTACTGGCGAGAGCACCGAGCCCAAGGACAAGCATAACAACCATCTTTTGACGGGAGGACATCTGGAGATTGCGGACAATAAAATAAGGTAAGATCGCACAGGTCCAATCTGTGACAATTCCCACCGCTGTCCAGGCGTAACCGATGCGAACAACCACCATGAAATCGCCACAGGTACCCAAAAGGGGGTTCCAATAGGCTGGGACCGGATGGCAGTAGAGGAGAGTAGCGAGAATTCCGATAATCGACATGACACTGGCTATAAAAAGCATTATATAGAGTCCCCAGCGATGCCATTTAGTGGTGGTGATGCGGTTTAGCGTGAACACAATCGAGGCTTTGATGAAAGGCATGGAAAACCCGTATAGCACATTCGAATACATTGCATACTCAGCACATCGTATCATAAGTAGCATATTCAGTTTCGAGTCATGCGAGCCCAGTCCATAGTAACATGCTTCGATGGCAAATATCGCACTCGATAGAAAAGATCCCTACTCGTACACAAACAAATTGGTTTAGGTAAGTAATTGATTGACGTAAGGAGGACGCGGAGTCAGGTATGCCATATCAAGGGGCCTCGAAACAAATACTTACGTATCCTAGAGTAATGAATGTGTCTTCCCAACCCCAAGTTCCTGCAGATTTCTCCATCCATGCTCGAACATATATCCTAAGAGCAATGACAATGGTAGACAAAACTGTGAATATTAGAATTATAATCACTAGAGTTAGTGCCAAACCCGTCGGTGCAATTGGAGGCTGCGCATATGCTTGTTGGGAAAGCAACAGTCCTTGCTGCAAAGGCGTGAGGGAAGCAGTATCTGTTGCCTGAGGAGCCATAGTAACCGTCAACTTGAGTAAAGACACCAGCAACAAACTTGTGGACGCTGGCAGCTCCTATTTACCATTTATCAAGGTGAAGGACAAAATAAGGGCTGAGGATGGATATGCCAGGATGTGTGTATACTTAAATTAAACGATATGCAGTGGCGTCCGCACATCTTTTCCCCCTGAGGGTAGTTACAATTGCCTGAAAATAGACGTTGGCAGGGTGCTGCTTCATGCAGTTAGGTCTTAGTACGGAGTACAGAAGGATCGGAGTGGATGATCTTCTACGTCGTATTCCAAAACTTCGTTACGCTGAGAAAAAGTGCAGGTCACTGGTCTCATTCATACGCATATAACCCGGCTCAGGATTGGGCAGCCCTTCGAAAAGCTCTCAGTCTCACATAATCTGTAGAGTGCCTCTGCGACCAATCAATAGCTGGTAAACGGAAGATGAAGCTATTCGAAGTTTTATAATTATTTGTCCAACATGTCGGTGGGAGCGGAACCTCCCGTCCACACGCGGGCTATGCTCCGTACCATAACCCCTAGACACTTCATAGTACGACGGCATTCTTACTAAACTACAACCTTTGCATGGGTTCTATCCTAGTGCGGAATTAAGATGCCCAGGGGACGGCTGGTGTCGCAACTCATTCTCCTTGACTCCTCTCCACCAGTAACACCTCTGGCTCGGCTTCTGAGGCAGATCGACCTTTGCTATGACAATGTGTATCAATCAATGGAAAAAGATAATGCGTGAGAACGTTCCGCTTTGTACTGCAAATTGATAGATTCTGTGGAATTAAGTCGGATTGGCATCGGAATTATGCCGGGATCAAGTTTGAACCTCGCAGCCAACACCTTTGTTGAAGACTGCTGTTATACCACATTCGTCATGGTTTTTGGTCTATCACATGTTACTCGTATCATTTGCTACTAACCAGTGTAATTATCTCAGGCTAGCCTTATGTTAAGCCTTACACCGACTTTTTCTCTGCTTCACTCGTGTGCCTAGCTGTTTAAAACAACCTACCTTTTAACTCTTAAAAATTTTCAGCTCCCTCACTCCCACTTATAGAGCAACAATTGATGCCTAGAAAACAGCAAGCCTACTGAAGTATCCCTGCAGCTGGGCCGGCGGAACTCCGACCCCCAGGGGCTTTTTACCAGGAAAACCACTGACTAACTGCATTCAATCATGTTTTTGACAGCAAGTTAGGAGTATGTTATCCCAGTTGCCCAGCTCTCGGTATTCCGTCTGCAGGATGAGTTTATATGAGTAATCCCGCCTATTTGAGCCGTGCTCACTGCCAGCCTCGGCGAAATGCGGAGTACCACGAGCACGTCTTGAATTAATATGTCACAGGTATTTTTCTCAGTGTAACGGAACGCTCATCTCAATTCCGGAACTAGCTACTACCTACCGAGCCCGTCTGATGAATCGGCAGTGTTGCTTTCTCCGTACTTTCTTCTTGAACATCCATGGGACCCCTGCAGCTGATCTATCACCAAGTGTCTAAGCCTTTCCCAGTCTGATGCGACTTAGATGGTTCTCCCGTGTTCCCCGTTGTTGGTTCTATGCCCAACTGGAAATTAGTAAATGCGACTACATGAAGATTTATGACAAAAGTATTCCCCGTATTCGGGTACGATGCGTGCATGATATTGAAAGGGGAAACAAAGTCCGGCATGGGTGTTGGTTCGCGTCCCCGTTGAAGTGGTGCCAACGAGGTCCTATTGAAGAAGTACATCATTGGAACCTACCTCTATTTCTAAGCCATCTCTTTATGATAGAACTTGACTCATAACTTTGAGTGCAAGAGCTTTGTCTGAACGTGGAGGCAGCTCTCAAAGTTGAACCGCGTAAAGTCATTCAAGATGTTCGGCAAGTCGGTTGCACCAAGCAAAGTTCCCACGGATATCGTGATTCCTTTTCGTTTTTTTGATGACACGCCGTTATGGAAAGCCTTCATATTGTATTCCATGTTTGTTTTCGACGATGTCCTAGATGCCGAAAAGCTTCGAGACAGTCTCGAGAAGCTAGCAAGGCACGATGGCTGGAATAAACTCGGGGCTCGCATGCGTAAAGATGTAAGCTAGAGCATTCAGACTCAAATTATTGCGTAAAGGAGAAATACTGATGTTACGGACAGAACCAAGGCAATCTTGAGTACCATGTGCCGATCGAGTTTACTGAAGAGCGCCGACCTCTTACATATTCTCATATCACGCACAACATGAGCGCTTCAGATCATCCGATTGCTTCGAAGATACCAAATCCGAGCTCAAGACCCTCAGTCGTATGCGATCCTGACGATTTTCGAGAACTGTTCCGTCCAGAAGGCGGCCCAATTCGCCTCGAGGATTACCTAAACCGAGATATCCCTCAATTAGGCCTGCATATTGTTTCTTTTACGGATAAAACTCTTGTTATTATATATTGGCCACATACTCTAATGGATGCTATGGGCAAGAAAGCTTTGATGGATGCTTGGATGTTGATGCTTCAAGGTCGGGACGACGAAATTATCCCTCCACAGGGCGGCGATGGCGATCCATTGGCAGACTTGGGTAAGAGTCCTACAGAGGCTCACAAGTTGGCAAGTCAGCGCTTGTCAATGTTCGGACTGGCGCAGTACGGAATCAGTAATGTTCTCGATCTATTTCGCACCCAAGAGCATCGCATGGTTTGCATCCCTGGTGCCTTTGTCGAGAGTCTGCGTAATGAGGCAATTGGCGAGCTTACAGCTAACGGCACGGAAGATCCTTTTCTCAGCGAAGGCGATGTTATCTGTGCCTGGTGGACTAGACTCGCCGTCTCCCATCTACCACATGCTACTCAGAAGACGGTTGTTCTGAACAATGCGTACTCTCTACGAAAATCTCTCGAAACGGATTTGCTTCCCAAGGGTGCTCCGTATGTGTCAAATGCAATTGGCTTCATTAACGTATTACTACCGGTGCAGTACATATTTGAGAAGCCTCTCAGTTACATTGCCGCTGCTACTCGTAATGCCATTAATGAGCTCGGCTCGCGTTCTCAGGTAGAGGCGTTTTCCGCTCTATGGCGAGAATCCAGTGGCAAAATCCCGCCTTTCTTCGGCGACGGCAGTATGCACATGATTACATACTCGAACTGGAGTAAAGCAAAGCTTTTTGAGACTGACTTCTCCGCGGCGGTTATAACATCAGGTAAAGAAGGTGGGCGATCTGGATTACCGACATATATACAGAACAACCAATTTGGTTTGGTATTGCCTAATGGTTTTCCCATCATTGGTAAGGATAATGATGGAAACTTTTGGCTTTCTGGATATATGAATAAGGGACTCTGGGGTCGAATAGAGGAGCAGCTTGCAAATGTTTAGAGAGGGTAGCGAGTTTGTCGACAATTTGTGACTTCCAATCTGATGAAGTTCACCAAGTTAGTATTTCTTCTAGATTTAAGAAGGATAGACATTTGTAATAGCGTACAAATGCATGCAGCTAGCATGGGCCTTGGGTAATGATAAGAATACAGGCTCACAGGAAATTACGGTGCATATTTTTACTCTGTCATTTACTACCTTGGTGTGCATTTTGTTATGAAGAACTTGGCATTCCATAAGCGCCACTCTGTGACTTGTGACTACACTTTGCGTGACATAAATGCTTCATTCCACGACGCCAATCTCGGAGAAATTTCTTATATTCAGGTCAATATTTCGGCGATGTCTAGTTGCTAACGCTCTGTGAAGCAGAACCGCTGCCACCCCAGCCTTCAATAGCAACAACTTGGTAGTTCATAGCTCCGAGGTTCATTCCATGCGAAGCCCAGGCGTTAAAGTGGTTCTGAACAGTGACAGTACCACTGGTTCTGGGAGAGTTTCGAACCGAGATGTACTGGTTAAAGGTCGCTGTGCCCTGAATGGAGGGCTCATTAACCCGAGTATTTTCATAGATGGTGTAAGTTGCTCCATCGCTAGTGACAGTTCCCTTTACGGTGCCTTGCGCGGGATAGCTGTGGTTATCTTCCATGATGTAATACTCAACCAGCGGGTTGGTGCTCCAGCCATAGACGGAAAGCAGACCAGTTCCGCTGTTGACACCGAAAGAACCACTGAAGTTGATAGGTCTACATATCTCTTTTGTTAGCGAACGAATTCTTCGAAATCATGGAATCGGAGGCCGTGTCTCTTACGAAGAAGATCCAGTAGTCCAGCCAACTCCGACAACAAAGTCATCTTGGGTGTTCCAGTTGACAGAGAACCCATTCCCAGAGGGAGAATAGTTGACTTGTCCGCCAGTCTGATAGTTTTGATCGTAGTTGATGCTGGCACGACGGCGAACATCATTGTGTGGTCCAAGAACGAAATCATGGACACCACGCTCGGTAATGTCTACGCTGCTTTCAGTGGGACCAAGACCAGTAGGTATCGCCAAAGAACCAACAATGCCGGTGAGGGCAATTAGGAGACTGTTAGGGCCAATCATGTTGATCTCTGTGGAAGTATTCGTGTTTGAAGAAGACGGTGTGCTGGTGGTGAGCTCATACTTTCAACGGCAGGCTTCCACCCACGACTTTATATGCAACTTCTTTCACTGAAAATCACCTTTTCATCACATACCAGACTAAAGCTATGATCAACTTGAGAGAAGTAAACATCATCGAGTGAAGTTGAAAACACACATCGCATAGTCGTATCCTCGGAGCTTGCATTTTGCCTAAAACACACCCTTCAGGTACCGGGTCAAACGGCATCAAAGTGCCGGAACAAAGGGCCATTGAGAAGACGTATACCAATCAATCCTCAGAGTTTCAGCTTCAAATCTCAATTGGGTTCCAAACCCGGCTCTTTGGGCCTCACGCGGCTTCTTCCCCAGATCTGGGGTGCGTCCGGCTAAAGCTGTGGCATTTAGCCCGCCAATCACGTCAACGTGCTTTTCTACGAGTTTGCGGAGGATGTGGTATTTTGGTGGATCACACGGCATCTCTGCTGGGATTTGACATTGAGGGGCCGCGTTTCAGAAGCAAATACACATGAGCAATCAAACATCATTGGCAAACAATGACGTGGTCACAAGGAAAGAACAAGTGCCTTCCATATCTGTTAGAAGATACGTTAAGCGTCGATTATGAGTAGCTGATCTTTATTGTTTTGGGCTGCCTCATATGGATGAAGCGTCTTAGATCTACATAAGGGCTCCAGCATTTACGGCTAGTTAACTAGGTACGGTGGAGAGATTCAACGAGGCATGCCGTTAGGCCGCAACTCAGTCCAAATCAGAGTCTTTTAGTACCGTATATACAGCTGGTGAGTTATGCGGCTAGTAAATTTGTATCATAATAATGTAAGAACAATGTCAGGCATAAAGGCGTTGGCCCCATTTGCCATGACTGGCAGACGTAGTTGCCCATACCGAACAGCAGCTCTCTCAAAATGCAAAATGGATTCTTAAATATGCGTCATAGACATATATGCGACTCATAAACTATGGTAAGGTCTGTTGATGGGGTGATGACAATATTGATATAAACTTGTTTCACCACACCTCATGCCTTTCTTCCACCAACCTGACTCACTGAGCCTCACTCCATCTACTCGTTATTCAGATGAGATCAGTATAACGCGTAATCCGGTGATTTATTATTAACATTTTATTTACGAATAAATGCATCCGTTAACCCAAGGGCTAAAAGGACAGCATATGGAGATATCGCTGCGTTGATAGCGGAATTGGAAAGGATCGGCTACATGCTCGCTGAAGAAGAGGGAGAGATGGAGTCAGCTCCATTCAGAACCGGCAAAATCTATCCGAAAACTGAAAGTCTCATGATACAGGCATCTAATTACTGTAGCTATGTGTTTGATCTTTCAGGAACAGTGGATATCGTTGGGTAGCGGTAGATGGGCCGTTCCGTGAAACCTGACAAGTGCGCAAAAAAACGGCATAGATCTGCCGTACCCTCCAACGTTAATCTGCCCCAAGGGATTATTCAAGTGAAATCTTTAAATAGGCATAATCCCAACCCCCAAAACAAAAACTAATTCAGCCTAAATACTGGCCGTTTACTAAGTCATTCGAGGGGCTGAATTCGTCTACCAAGAATGTATGACAAACTCTCAAATGGTATATCCACGCGCCCTCGGAGGATTTTTCGCTAAGGAAGAGTCATGTCTCATGAGGGCTCTAACTCATCTTTCTTTATACATTTCCAAGACCAACCTGCGTACAGATTGCAACACTTCCCCTCTTTTATCATCAGACATAGCGAGATGTGAGTTTTTACCACTTGGTAGTTTTCACCATTGATGCATGGATGCCATCACTTTATGACATGGCATTATGCTTCGGATAGCCATGACATTTTTGGTGGCCTTCCAGGTCCCATTTCCCCATCCATGTGTCAAGATATTCCGTTCATGATCTAGAGTGTCAGTTAGCTTTGGATTGATTCCCCCAAACCGACCAGCTACGAATCTTTAGATATATGCAATAAGCCTGGCACAGAGGTTTCCGTTTGAGAAACTCTCTCCTGGGAACACTGCGAGACAACAAACTGCTTGCGATGGTGGGTTGAAGACGTGAGTATCATTCATGCCCATCTTTAATACACATATTGCGTACATGTTGAGGTTATTTCTAGCTGGACATAAATTTCAGGTTGGGTTTAAGCAAATATCTTAATAATGGCGCTTATAAACACCGAACACGGTAGCAGCTGGGACTCTGGGAGAGTTTCAGAAAGCAGTATCCCGGTAAAGAAAAAGATAGAAAAGAAACTGTGTGTACAATTTCCTGTCTTGAAAACTGTGAGGGAGAGTTGAAGAAGGAGTCTTGTGCCAGTCAATGAGTAGCTGGATAACATGATACGTATGGAGAGGTCTTTAATATGATGGTTGTTTCCTTGGTACTTGAATGGCATGCTTTGTTAGTAACATAGCTATAGAACGTGCATAGTTCACTCTTGGCACAACTTTGGCCATTTATATGTTTAAAAGTAGCCTTGAAGACAAAAGGTTAGCGTCAACTTACGTGAGACGATGATGGACTTGTTCTTACGCCTAACTGCAAGAGGTTCTCGGTCTTTTCTTCAGTTTAAGCTCATATGTGAGGTTTTACTCGCTACCATCAATTCGTTTTGTGATATGAGGTTGGGCTGTAGGATATGGTTGTTTACCTGGGTAATAGCCGATGTAATAGCCGAAAATGATCATGCAACTTATAAGTATGCAGTCATCTCAGCTAATACGCCAAGAAGTTGATAGACATGAAGATCGTGTACCGCACTTTAATGCCGAATCTTCCCAAACTTACAAACAGAGGGAAAGTCTGTGGAAATGGCTAGGTTACCCGCCCATATTAAGCTCGTGGTTGGCATATCCAATGAGGCTCCTCTCCATTGCACCGCTAGAGATAGCAGGTACACAGTTCATTGGACCAATTCTATTCGCCGAAGCAAGCTCCCCGCTACTGATGATAACCTTATTTTAACCTTGGGGGTCGTGGCAGGTATGATCACTTTACGGGAAAAGTTCCTACCAGAGATCTCGTGTTGTATTCCAAATGGAACATTTCATGGAAGGTAATGCGTTAGCTGCAATGGCATATCGATTGCAAATTAAGTAAATCACAGCTAAGAATGACTCAGGGTTAAATGCAACCTGTCTTTCCAACTTCGTAAATTTTTCTACCCTAAAGAAGGCGGAGGAGGGTTCGGTAATTGCAATCTGTGCGTTTATCGGGGGATTATCTCTGCAGCAATACTCAAATATCGGGAGTCGAGAATGTTTTGGTAACTATGACCATGACCACGAACAGGCAGCTATTCTTTTTGCAAAGCCGCGGCTAATAGTACCAAACTAGAACCACCCATTGCAATTACCAGAGGCTCCTCCGATTCGAGAGTCTCCTAGAACATTGCTAGCCTAAACCTCGAACGCGAAGAAGAATATATGCTTAGGTGCCGCCGGTTGTATCATCACCGCCGAGATTTAGAAGATATATCCACTTGAAATGAGTAAAACCAGCATAGATGCGGCCAATACAGGCAGAAGCTTGATCCAAGACAACGCGCGGTGAATTGAACTTGCAAACTATTGGAGACTCAGTATCAGGTCATTGCGCGCCAGTCACCATAGATTGTTCAAATGCATGGCAGAGTCAACTAGACAATTAGCCTATAGGCTGTTCACATAGCTAATTTTAACAATCAGATCAAGCCTCCCGAAATGATAATGTGGTGTATCTCATTCGGTATATGTAGAGAGCATTCTACTTATTAGTTTTGATGGAAACGATGCAAGTCTCAGTTATACATGCCCATTTAGCCCGGTTGGGTTGATCGGTGTGTAATTGTACATGAATTATATACCGTGTGAGGTAAACTTGGCTATAGTTCTTTGTCAAGGATCTTCATATTTATCCACTGCTCTACGTCCAATAGACGCTTGAAACGACCACTTTGACGGGCAAAAAGCTGCAGCTCGGTCAAGTCTTTTCCAACTATGCTTGTTGAAATGATGGGTTATATGATTTATATATCACTGCCGGCCCGATACGCTGTTTGTCTGCATGGGTTGAGGTTACATGCGAAGCATAAAAACACCGAAAACGACCCGAGAAGTGAGGCGAACGCGGGGCGCATCTTGACCGCTGGACATGTGGCATGCGCTGGCAGAATATACATACAACGATTCTATTTTCGCTGGTAATGTCTCGATATTTAGAAATCAACCTTGGCAGCAAAGCCTCTTTGCTTCTTACTTTGGTAGTTTTCCATCATCGCCTCTTCTTTGACACATAAGTAGAATCAGGTTGGATCATCACAAGGTCAATGAATGTAAAACGCAGTTCTCACCTCAGGTTTCGCAAATATACGTGGAGAATATGTAACACTCTTTTGTAATTGAGCTACTCCCAAACAGATTTTACAACCGAAGCAGGGTAAATGATTGGCAACTCCGGCTCAAATCATGCAAGTCGGAAAAGTAAACCGACATGACGGCGCATTAAAATACCGAAGCACCGACATGCTTTGACGGCCCGGGAAAATACGCAAGCATCGGATTGGTGCGCTTTTGGTCTTTAATTTGCGGCTGTAACTTCAAAGGAGATCTTATATAAAGAAATCGGGGTTTACCTACTTATAAACTCGATCGGATGCATCGGGCACCAAGCTGGTTGGTGGAAAGATGTGGGTATAGGGGCGATCATATGGGTTTTTGAACAACAAAACACTTGCAAGCATTTGTTTTTCCCCCTATTATTGTCTGACGATGCCCCTATAAAGTCGCATTTCATGCTGTGGAGGTCCCAATATTGCATAGTCTTCATAAAGTTGGGTTGCGCTCGTGAAACTCAACTTCATAACGGCGGCAAATATGAGGTCTCGATCCTGAACTAGAGACTACAGCCTGTTGTCTCCAACAGCCTGAGATCATAACAGGGAGTCTATAATACCAGGGTTGACATCTATATAACTATGCCTGATCCCCATTGTCAAGTACCAAGAAGCTGAAAAATCATCGACTCATCAAGATTTAGAAAACCTTGCATCAAAAAGTGTATACAATATGACCAAACTATCCCTTCTCCTCGGAGCGCTCACAGCATCGGTCTGTGTTCAATCCCATGCTCTTCCTCCTCCTCCCAGTGTCACCCAAGCACCCAACCTTGAAGATCGAGCTACTACTTGCACCTTCTCTGGTGCCAATGGAGCATCTTCGGCAAGCAAGTCGCAGAAGTCATGCGCTACTATTGTGCTGTCTAATGTTGCTGTCCCTTCGGGCGTGACTCTGGATCTTAGTGACTTGAATGATGGCACCACGGTGAGTAATGATATAATGACAAAGATAGACTCACCATAAGGAGTACAATGATACTAATTAGACAACTTTTGAACATGTAGGTCATTTTTCAGGGGACGACTACTTGGGGCTACAAGGAGTGGTCTGGCCCTCTGCTCCAAATCGAGGGCAATGATATCACCATCCAGGGCGCCAGCGGCTCTGTTCTGGATGCCCAGGGCTCCCGTTGGTGGGATGGTGAAGGCAGCAACGGTGGCAAGACGAAGCCAAAGTTCTTTGCTGCCCATGATCTAACCTCTTCATCCATCACCAACTTGAACATCAAGAATACGCCTGTTCAAGCCGTCAGCGTGAATGGTGTCAACGGACTAACCATCACGGGAATGACAATTGACAACAGTGCTGGCGACAGTGGAGGCGGACACAATACCGATGGATTTGACATTGGCTCTAGCTCGAATGTTGTCATTAGCGGAGCCAAAGTGTACAACCAAGATGACTGCGTTGCTGTCAACTCTGGAACGGTAAGTCACTTTCTATGAACAGATCAATCAGGAAACTTACGGGAACATTTGGCTAAATTGTATAGAACATCACATTCTCTGGGGGTCTTTGCTCTGGTGGGCATGGATTGTCAATCGGTAGCGTCGGCGGCCGATCTGACAACACCGTTCAAACGGTTACCTTTAGTAACTCGCAGGTTACCAAGTCGGCTAATGGTCAGTCACTTGGAAAGTCTTGTTTCAGGATAATTGACTAAAAACTCTACAGGCATTCGTATCAAGGCATCCGCTGGCGATACTGGAACAATCAAGGGAGTGACCTACACAGGTATTACTCTGTCATCCATCACGGGGTATGTCACCGTCCAAATCATCAAGTTCAGCTCATTACTAACTGTCGCTCACAGATATGGTATTCTTATTGAGCAAAACTACGATGGCGGTGACCTGCACGGAAGCCCCACGAGTGGTATCCCCATCACCAACCTCGTACTCCAGAACATCTCTGGAAGTGGCGGTGTCTTATCAAGTGCCAACAACATCGCCATCGTTTGTGGAAGCGGAGCCTGCTCTAGCTGGACCTGGAGCAACGTCGTCGTCACTGGAGGAAAGAAATATGGCAGCTGCCAGAACGTTCCAAGTGTTGCTGCCTGTTAAGCGTGGCTCGCCACAAAGCTTTGGCAGAATCACCCACAGCTACATGGTTAATGTCAGCGTCTATCCGTTGACAACGCAGTGACTACACTTATTTTAGCCAACATGATGCATTCTTTGATCCTGCATTTTAACAATCTCTTCAATGTCTATGTATTAGTCCAGTGTCTTCCTTACCTCTGCAGTCTCTGATGTAGTGTGCTTGTGAAGAAGAACAAAATCGGTACAGTTGTAATTGAGCCATTGAACCCAATCGGTATTGTCAAATACTTATAAAATGCTCGCTCTTACCCAAAGGCTCAGGTATATGGATATCAGAAATGTGCCATCACTCATAGACTCCTTTGGTAGATTGTAGTTTACTAGGTACTTGTCGTAGTGTACCGTCGCCGAATATATCGATCCCCAAGGGTTCAAAGCCTATCTATGATATAGTGATTCATCATTTTATGCTTGCACAAGCTGTAATTATATGGAACAAACATTGGTTGAGTTCTTAATGTGAATTGTCTTAGTGGAGGGTTGCTACGAATTGCCAATACTTATTCATTGAAGTGATTTACCTGTTGCTAAGATAATCTACAGGTGATTCCCATCACTCATTCGAGCAGAGCCTAGATGTTTGAAATGGTAGTAATGCTAATCAAGGTCTCTTTCAATGCTTATGCTTGCTATAGCGTATCTTTAAAGGATTGTCAACACTTTCAGATAATGTGCGAATACAGTCTTACTAGAGATATGTTCGAACCACAGGCAGTCAGAGCAAATGACTGAAGATGCATCACACCTCACTAATTGGAATATAAGAACCAATTAGACATTTCACTTATTTCTGCTAATGGGAATACTTGATACGTGTTTCGTCTGGCATAAACGAAGAATTCACTCTGGGCAAGGTTGTGTGACTTCTTCAAAATTGATAATGTTAGCAAGAAGGTAAAAGTTCTTTGATGATGTCGGTAATCTTTTGGGGATTCTCACACAGCGTAATCAAAAAACTGTCAACGAATGGGCATCGTTAGATTATTTAACAGTTTAGGTGTCTAAAAGTCTCACCAACCGGTATTTCAACAAAATCATGTGATGAGTTTTGCTAATCAGGAAGCAACGCGCGCAATCACTCTTACATGAGTTACAACTTACCGGCCGTATGTGGTGTGAGGATGACGAGTTTGCAACCTTGAAACGTATGTACTTTTTCTGCCATCAGGATGGATGGGTCGAGTAAGATTTTAGAGCCTTTGAGAGGAGGGGGAACCACATGTTAATGCTTTTGATTCTAGACTAATAAAAGGCTATATAGTATATGCAGTGTTGCAACCGAGTTAATGGATATGCGGGAAATAGTTTCCTAAACTGGAATCCATTGTGGGGAGACAACCCAAGGATATCCAGATATGGACTGCAGCATTTACCAGAAATGATTCAAATGTTGTAATCATGTCATGATACGCAGTAGAAAAGAGCCTTCTTCACCCTGCTATGGTGAGGTATAATCGGTGATCTCCTGACAAAGTATTTGATTAGTTCCCACAATTACCACCTCATTTGTTTGCGAATATTCTACTCTTTCTAAAGTCGAGCTGACACTCTACAACAGTTCGAGGCATTCCAGTATCTAATGCACGTGTCATCGGCGAGCGCTCATATCTTGTTTCCCTGAGTCAACATGCATATATGATGACCCCAGCGAGGGAACTTTTGGCTAAAAATTATCGGCTATTTCCATTTCCAATAGTTGAAAGAGTATTCGGAAGTTGCAAGCATTGTGTAGTCGGGACTTCGGCGTGGGTTTTCGTGCCATAAACTCTTCTTCTTCTTTGTTTGACTTTTGCAGAAGACCAAGATTGGCAAGTCAACTGCATGCAGTTAGTCTGGACTGTAATCATGATATTGGCGCAGCCAAACCCGGAAGGTGGATCAAGTGCAATATAATGCATGTAAGCTCTAAGAATATCGAGCACCCCTCGACAGGTCTTGACCCTAGAAGACGAGGCTGAGATGTAAATATTTCCGAATGAGTCCGATAGAATGAGGGGTGTCGTCATCAAGGCTTCTGCATGATAGTACGGGCGTCTCTCGCCAACGCCCACGCGTGATGCATCTCCCAGCGAGTCACATTGTGTGTCCGTCTTCTGCCAAAGTTGTTAGTGCCATGCTAGCACGAGTATATTTGTCTAAAGCTAAGAGTCCTAGAGATTTTCGGAGGCCGCACGGGTCGTCGGACGATAGAACGCCATGGTAGACCATAAATCGCCGAGTAATTGCCATGATTCATTTTGTTCTCTCCTACCCCTCCTGGGCATTGCTGGGTTTATTCAAGGGCGAGCGGGTTTGGTCATCGCGGGATAATGCTCTCGCCCGAAATTTCCTCAAGAGTCAAGACTATGATTCCCCTGTAGGATACGGCAGCCGGAATGCGACCCCCCCTGAATACATATTCCTTGGCGTATCTACCGCCGCAACCCATCCGTTTAGAAGGCACTTTATGTGTGTGGATTCTTTGAAGATGCTTATATACATGGACGTCAGTAACCAAAACATGACACGTAGTAATCCTTTCCCAAAACGCAAAATGATTCGTCCAAATGCGTTCGGGGCATAGGCTAGGAATAGCATCACTTGAGTCGCTGTATGACAGTGCTTTAAAATAGCAGTCAGAGTAGTTTATCCACGAAGCATAGAACCTTAAGCGCCTCTGAGCCTCAATATGAAACAGGGATATTAGATATGCCTACAAGTGGTTAGTTGGGCACGTTTTGCATCTCCACAAGGGACCTAGACCATTGCTTAATATGGAAACTACAAGCACAAACTCGTGAAGGCGGATTCAGCTATTGGTCCTGCAGGACAATGGAGTCTCATGATGTTGCGGGCATATTCTGCCCACCATGACCCAATTTGTTTCAAGGGTACGATAACCATCTGGGCATGCTTGTCTTACTAGTATGCCATCAACTCTCCAATGAGGAATCCCAGACGCGCGGCTGAAGACCAATTGCCCACCTTTGCCCCCGCGGCTCCTCCGTAGAGCATGTTAGTATTCGCATAGCAGCATGAGCAATGCTCATATCGACACACCCGGCAATCAGCCTTGGAACTCGTCCAAGCTTATGGTGATGCCGGTTTGCCGACTCACGTAATGACTCTTTTCCCATCATGTACTCGATCATGGAACCGCTACTAGTAGGAACACGCGCCTTACATGAACCTTGTGGGTGTGTTGCGCCTACACTATCTTAATAGGTTGCTTCTTTGAGCTTCCTTTTCGAGCACACGCTACAAACTTCACGAGATGGAAAAGCTATAAAGGGACCAGTTCCCTTCGTGATCGACAATATCCTCTTCACCAGTCAACCCAGACAACTCAGCTCAACAAAGACCAAACAACAGCCTTTCATCCTCGAACCATCTCAACCGATACAATGGCTTTCAAGACTATCTTCGTCGCCGCCCTGGCTGCTCTGCCTGCCGTCTTCGCCTCCCCCATTGAGCTCGAGTCTCGTGCTGGCTGCAAATACAACGGTGGCTGGCAGAACTTCCCCAAGATGAGCCAGTGGCTGCCCTGGACTGAGGTCTTCAGCCGCTACCAGCAGGACATGGTCAACGCCGGTTCCACCTGGGACGATGTTGGCCGTATCAACGTCGCCATCAGCAACGCCGCCGCCACCATCGGTGTTGACGAGCGTGTCATCCTCGCCATCATCCTCCAGGAGAGCCACGGTTACGTCGGTGTCCAGTGCACTGGTAACAACGACTGCGGTCTCATGCAGTGCGAGAACTGCCCCTCATTCCAGGGCCAGCACGGCCTTCCCCAGGTATGTAGACATTTCATATACTCCAAGTCTCATTTGCCCTTTTTGCCTCTAACACTGTCAATAGTCTTCGACCTCTGCCATGATCAACGGTGGTACCCAGCACTTCAAGGGCAACTTGGAGCACTGGGGCAACGCTTGGGCTGAGTCTACCATCTACCCTGCCCTCCGTGAGTACAACTCCGGCAGCGTCAACTCCGGCGATCTCAGCACTGCTGCTGGCGGCTTTGGCGTTCCTTGCTACGTCGCCGACGTCGCCGGCCGTATGCTCGGCGATGTCTTCTAAGTCAACAAAAAGAAAAGGAGGAACGGAATATGAAGCGCGATGGCCTGGAATGATGGAAATCTCCGCGGCGTTGCTTGCTTCTACTCTTGGGTTTACATGTCTATATTTGCCTACATGTCTATATTTGCCCCCTGTGGCACTTTTTTAAAGCCTTTTCCTAGAGGCCGTGTCTATATCTAGGATCAACGTATATATATTATCTTTCAGTCAATTATTCTTGCCCGGTCGTTGTTCGTGATGCCTCTTTCGTGCGTGCACAACCCTGAAACATATATGAGGACTGTGAACTACTAGCCGAAAGACGTTCGACCATCCAATTGATCGGTGGTGGTGAAGCAGCCGAGAAACACAAAGTGTCAATCAACGATGGGCGCCCCCCTGCCTGATCTAAGAAGGAACATTTAGCTAATTACTAGGCTAACAAGCCATCATCTATCCTTGGCATGCACCATGGGCGTTAATTCGGACGGCAATATCCTCCGTACGGGAATATTGTCTTACTGCCAAGAATAACTGGCATATCGCTTCCGAAGCAGTTTTCTCAGCGTCGGACTCCTCGGTGAATACAAATGATGCCGGAATCATGATGAGTGTTGGAGGCCGTATTCGGGGTTTGCCTTTAAGTAGCTGCCTATTCTGGTGATCAAATCAAATTGCAAAGTTTACTTGGATCGTGTACTCGTAGCGCTAAGAAAGAAAATCCACGTTAAATCAGGGGTTTTTGTTTTCTCCCCGCCAAATTCTGTTAAGGTTGAGCCAAATCGCAGGGCGGACGCATTCGATTAGTTGGGACCGCGGCTAACTGACGCAGTCACATTGCACATCTTGGCCAATCATCTCAACAGACAGCAGCACATATCTTTAGAAGCAACAGACAGTTCCCATCATTTGGAGCTTCCTATTCGATGATAGGTAAGCTGACGGTGGAGTCGTTAGTCTCGAGAAACGTCCCTTTGAAACGGGCCGAGCGGCATCAGGGATCTTTTCTTTTGACACCGACGAGAACTTCAACTGAGCTGCAGGCGTTCATGCGTGCCCTTGTATGATGCTCAATGGGGAGTCTCCGCCGGAGTTTGCAATCAATCTTGGGTCATTTGTTTGCCTCGGGCGCAGCCAAGTCTAACCAACCCCGGTCTGAGGTTCAAACTTGTTCACCCCGCAAGCCAAAGGTCCCAGTTGTCGGATACAGCAACTCAATGTTGTGTGTTTTCTAAACCTAAAGTGAAAATCGTTGCTCTCAAAAGAATATCTACCAAGTGCCCAGTTTTGATCTAAGATGGCAACGTTATAAATGCAGCTTTAATCTTATAATAGTCTACTTAAAGGTTTTGATCCTTTGAAGGCTTTCGGGACGATCTCCCGGATTTTCATTACAGCGGCTATTCTCGTTATGCCCCGCTCTACTGAGTATCCTTCGTTGCATTGTAGGATCTTCAGAGACTTTTTCTATTTACAGCCATTCTCCAACAGTACACAAATGCGTGAAACTCCATTGTCAAGTAAACTTAAAACAGAAGGTTGTATCACACCCAATCAAGTTTTGTCGATTGCAGTGGTATATGTGTTGTGGTGGGAAAAGGTCATCGTAGTCAATAGTAGTGCATCAATGTGAGTGCTATCGCCATCTTCTGCACTTGTCAATTTACTCATCACGCAGCGTTAAGAACACACTACCAACGCCATCCAAACATTTTACTTCTGCGCAAGGGTGCATGAAACTCTCAACAGACTAACAGAATAAGCATCTCACGGATGCCGCGCCGCAATGCCATCGATCGACATGTTAGACACGATTTAAGTGCATGATCAGCGGTCAGATCACCACAACCACTAACGTCCAGTTTTTGTTTCAGACAAACACGATTTGGTGCATTAGCATCGTAACAATGATCTGTGTCGATCCGGCTCAGTTGTCTCACTCCGCTAAGCGCGGACCGTACCGGCTGAGACTCTGTCACCTCGATCGGTTGACAGTTGATCACTCGGATTTCACTCGATATACACCATCATCGTCTTTGTAAGAACTATAGGGTATTTATCTCTGAATAAGGCCACTATTCGTCGTTTAGGTCTTCACGAGGAACAACATTATTATATGCATGCAAATTGACTCAATGTCACTGTCGCTCACTTATAATTGCCGCTTTGCAGAATATGCAGATGAGTTGAACTGGGAGTTAGCTATCAGACTCAATAAAGACAAGTAATTCACTAGTGGAATATTGAGAGAGAAAAGAGGCTGACATCTACCCCATGTAACCCGCGTTTCATGTCTCTAGCTAAGTGCTTGCTTATGCCCACTTCGAAGAAGACCTTCTTGTTTTGTTCATGATCGTCCCCAAACTTCTGTTGACAATTATGCGATGTTACATAAAGCTAATCCAAAGAAATGCTGCGCTTGCGAATAGGTAGCCGTACACCTACTCATCTCTCTACTTTTTTTTGAACTGCCAAATTCGCCACCCTAGGATCGAGATCAAAACCGAAAGAAGAAGTTCTACACCGAGAGTATGAGTGAACAGAAGGGCGTGCAGGGGTAGAAATAGTCCAAGGCAGCAGGACATAGTGGCCACTTTAAGCATCTTTTACGCCCTTTCGTTAGCCTGATAGTACGAGAGTTGAGTACGCGTATTGCATCGAAATTTCACCGAGAAGGCCACCCTATGGGAGCTGGCAAGCATTGCTTTCTCCTGAATGACTTTGAGTTATTCGTAAAACAGAGTTGTTTTTCTCTCTCTCTTCTTTTTCAAGACTACTATGCAAGGTACACCTTCCACACCCTATGCACCCTTCACTCCTTTCGCACCCCTCGGCAGAAATATGCTCGAACGGTTACATTCATGGTTCATGTCTGCAACTATTCGCATAATACTACCCTGGAAGTTGTAAGCGGAGACAACGTTGTATTCCGAAAAAGCCCACAGAGTACATGAATTTCCTATGCTGGGGGCCTAGTAATCAGTAATTGTAAGATGCGTTCAAATGCGGATTGATTCCACGAGCTTTCGCATGGATGAAACTGGTCGAGCTCGGGGCCACCAGCCTGTCTCTCTGGGTTACTGCGGTTTGCGGTGTACTAAGAGTTCACATAGTAGGACGGGCTGCGAAGATACTCTGATCGTGTGGGTGCGCATCGGGTATCTTCTACATAGGCGAGACGGTGCTGCCGAATCATACGTATCATGTTTTATATAGATTTGTAGATGCGGCAAGACGTTCTTGATCATTAATATTAATGAAGTATAATAAGAGTAATGAAAGAGCTAATCAAGTATGGATATGTTAATCCTTTGTGAATACCTCTGCATCTTCCTTGATAACATCGCCATTTGATTGGCCCGGGAAGAACTCCCTTCTATCTTCCGTATACCCGCTAATGCACAATAGTCAGCAAACCATGAAGATGAAATAGGTTGTCGTTGGCTGTACTTACAAGATAACATCGATCTCATCCAAAGTCTTGCCCTTTGTTTCTGGCAGAAAGAAAAAGGCCCAAATGGTTGCGAGTAACATCCAAGAGGCGAAGAAGAACCAGGTACCATAGCCCAGGGAGGTGAAGATGTAGGGTAGAGCCTTGGTAATAACGAACTGGGTGAGCCTGTATACAAATATCAGTATTGATCAAGTTTTGTAATGGTCGAAATCGGTCTCACCATTGACAGAGCGCTGCCCATGTCCCGGAAAAGTTACGCAGGGCACCTGGGAAGATTTCGGCGGCAACAATCCAAGGTATACCGTTGAGGCCAAAAGACCAGCTATCAAAATCGAGTTAGCAGTCGGATACTTTCAATGCGGGCGGGTGCTCATGCTGCCATACAAGACCGAGTATATCATGATCATGCCAGTCGCAGCTTTGCCACCAGCCGCTGTGGATGGTGAGAGCTCATGTCCGGCTTTGATGATGTCGGCTGGGTGCCCGATTTTGACGTATGCACCAATGATCCAAAGGCAGAGCGAGCAAGCAATAGAGGAGAGAATGGTTGGATGTCGGCGACCCCATATATCGATCAAAAAGACGTAGAAGAGGATGGAAGCGATTGCTTTGACAAGACCGTAGATGCCAGTGTATAGAGAGACATCTTGGATCCCAAGTGAAGCGAAGAGCGTTGGTGAATAATAGTTGATGGCTGTTACGCAACACTTTGTAAGCTGACGATATCTCCATCAATTTCGAATGACTTACCTGCGGCTCCAGACATATTTTGTAGCGCAAAGGAGCAAAAGACCAGAATGATGCGGTTTCGCATTCCCTTCCTTGATAATTCGTAGAGGGCTCCGCGGAAGAGTGCCCACGACCCAGTTCCATATCTGCTCGCAATATTGGTTTCTTCAATCAGACGACCTCGGATCATTTGTATATCTTCTTTCAAGTCTGTGGCATGTTCATGTTAGCTAGCCTTCTTTGAAGTCGGCCGAGACGTATCTTACACTCATGGTCTCGAGAAAGATGACGAATTCCTTCCAGTGACTTGGTTCCATCTTCTGCTCGATCTTTTCGAAAGAGCCAAAGAGGGCTCTCGTGAAGAAATGCTCCTCCAATCAGTAGCATACCGCATGGAACGATTTGGATAGCCATAGGGATACGCCACGAAGCGGTTGAGGTTACATCCATGTTCTGGTTGATTCCATAGTTGATCCAAAAGCCAATTACAGATCCGATTTGATATGCGATTTCGAAGAGACCGGTGAGTATACCCCGGATAGAAGGAATCGAAAGCTCGGCAATGTAGCTTGGAACAGTCGCAGTAATTCCGCCACAAGCAAGACCGGTAAGAACTCGGCCAGCATCTTTACAACCAGAGTTAGCCACAGAAGGTTTACAGCACCATATAAGCCGAGTGAAATGCCATGGACGTACATATGTTGGCGAGTGAATGCGTAGCTGCAGTCATGACGATTGCGCCAACGAGGAATACAACGTTGGAGATGAACAATGCCCATTTTCGGCCTACCTTTTCCGTAACTATTCACCCATAATTAGCACACATGGGATACCACCTGTTGCTTTGAACATTCCTGAACTTACTAAAGAAGCAAAAAATGGCACCAAAAAAAGCTCCCGCCTGGAATGCAGACGTGATGTTACTGGAGATGCTGTTGGCATCGGCCGGCGAAATATTAAAGTCTTTTTTGAAACTGGCGCGAGCGATTGTCGTCCCAACGAATGCACCGTCATAGCCAAAGCTGTTTATCATTGCATTAGAACAGACCGCATGCGCTTTTCGTAATGCGGAAGACACTTACAGCAGAGAACCTGTCGCTATGATTGCAGCTTCGGTATACAGCCGCCAATTGTACACCTCTTTCGGCGTTGGCCGATCTTCAACGGCACGAAATCCACCCATGATGTTGAAGGCCTTTTACCTTGTCAACTATGTGAAGGACCTCGTAACACCAGACAGATACGCACCTATGTTAGTGATTATAAAGTTGGTCCGCGCAGGAATGAAATCCGAGGCCATTTAGCAATCAGCAAACTCGAAAGACAAACGGACAACTTCGTAAGATATATGAGAGTCTTGCGGTCTGACGTTCATCGCCTTCGCCTGCTTGCCATCGGATCTGGCGAGAAGATGGTGGGGTCTTCGCCAACTAGCAAAAAAGAATACGGGCTATTGCTGTCGAACCATTTCCACGATACCCCAGCTTTTCACTGAGTAGCGTCGTGCGGGGAAATATGCGGAGGCGACAATTCAGATCAGATTCTTCTTCGAAGGAAGGAGAGTACAAGGGAAAAGATCCAGCTCGGGTCACAAGTGACCTCCCAGGTTTGTCGGCAAAGACTGAACCATTTCAAGCCTTCTTTGTCTTAGAACGGGAGCAAACGTGGGTTTGCCGACAGTTTATTGCTGGTGGCGCTACGCCATGGCGAAGGAGGTGGCAAATGTGAGGCCAATGAGACGACGAGCTGTTTGGGGGGCTGGGCAGTAAGCGACGTATCCGATATCCGAGCCGATCGGCTGTCCCTTTGAAGTCGACACGACCAAGAAGTTGAGTCCATGAGTCCTGGCTTGAAGAAACAGAGGATTTGCGGTCGCAAACTGACGCCCGTGATTGTGACTATCGGCGTCAGATATGGTCCGATATATCGTCAAGGGTGTGTCATCAGCTCGGCTTAACATACTGGAGATTTTACAAGTGTATACGACATCGAGTTATGTGACCGCATGGCGCAGAAACACGCTTATCGCTTTTTATACCACAGTATTCTTAGTCTCATATGCCAAAGTAGAGTTTAGACTCAAGTCCATAGAGACGATTGGGGCATGCACTCATAAACATGATATTGTTGTCTTCCGATATGATTTAGCTTTACAAATTGCTGTTAAAGGACTCTTCTTATATGTCATATTGTCAAGCCCAACGCCAAAGATCAGTTCTCATGATGCTGTCGCTTTCATGTCGAGCCCTTGGCAATGCTTCTCTCAGTTGCTTCCAGAGCGCCAACCACGCCAACAATCCATTCTTGCTGTGTAGCATTGTCATACTTTGGGTATGGTCGCCGACAGTGACAGCTTTCTTGGGGATAGCCACGCAACCTTGCTACCACCCACTTCGTTCCGTTGATACCGCCCTTGGCAAAGCCCCATTCCATCTTTGCGAGCTCCAACTGCAGTGCCGTGGCCTCTTTCACTTTGCCCGCTACAAACAGATCATAAATTTGTATACATGTCTTTGAAGTTTGTAAACTCATTGTGTCAGCAATGCTCACTCCTGGGTGGCAAAACATCGTTGCATCAAACTCACCTTGGGGTACAGATTTGCAATTCCGGTAATGGCGCCTGTACTGCCGACAGATAGCGCTGGAACGAGCCAGTCACTTTGACCAGCAAGAGCACTGAATTTGTCGGGACCGTATGTAGCAGCAATGCGAGACACCTTGGCAATTCCACCGCACGTCAGCTTTACTCCGACGATATTCTTATGCTTAGCAAGGCGATCCAGCATCTCGGAGTCGACATCAAGTCCGGCAACAACATTGGGATAGTTGTATATCAAGATGGGAATCGGGCTTGCATCAGCTGCCTGCACATTGTGCGTCAGTATCGACTTCGTAACTCGGAATAAAACAAAGGTTCCTCATACCTCTTCGAAGAATGCAACTATGCTGTCTTTATTCATCGCAAAATGAAAATAGCTGGGTACAAGTACCAAGGCAAAATCGGCACCAGCTTCTTTTGCCGCCTTTAATTCTGCAATGACATCTCGTGTGCACTGTCCGGAACATCCTACAGTGATTGCGATGTCTGGTCTTCCAGCCTGAGTGGCGATGCGACGTGTCATTGTGAGAAGTTTGATCTTTTCATCCTGAGTCAATGTCACAGCTTCACCATTCGTTCCCGCAATGACAACTAGATTAAATTCGCGTCAGCTACTGTTGCTGTGCTACCAGGAAACGTGTAAAAGCGCTGACCGCCATGAAGACCAGAAGTGATGACAAAGTTCAAATGTCTCTCTTGTAAATCCCAGTCAATTTCTTGGGAGTCGTCGTTGCCGAACCAGGTTAAGCTGGGCACATGAATACCAGGCGGAAACGGCCTGACTGCTTGCAAAGAGCCCATTATTTCTGCTATGAGGAAGAGATCGAAAGTTTCTGATGTTTTGCTTCAATGGTGTGTTGTGTTGTTTCGAGGAATTCAAGGCGGCAAGATTTCTTGAAGAAGGCTGTTACTTAATGCTCAGGGATACCGTTCAGAGTCTTATATATCACTCCGTCGAATTAGATAGTGACGGGATTGAAAACCTGGTGAAGCCTATATCGGACTTCCTAGAAACTGTATTAGACCCCGAATGTGGTAGCCAGACACGAAAAAGTCTCCCCGCGTCTGGGTGACTGATCGCATCACCTTATTCGTGCTTCAATCGACGCGATGGGCGTGGGGTTGTCTTGCCGACGACTCTTAATTCCCGACATTGCCGACCCGAGCGGACACACACCATTGATACTCTGTGCTTGATTGATCACAAGATTGCAAAACAGGAGTTAAAGACCGCATGCATCACGGATCGGATGTCAGCACGAGACTTTGATGCTTCTTGGCGAGCTTGGACTTCTTCAAGGACTTGCGCCGTGATTCTTGCGTTCCCCGCGACGCCCTCCATCCTCACAATCTGAGCTCGAATCCACGCCTTTTCATCTTGATCCTGCTCTTCTACGCCCAGCATCAAGAGAGGCCAGAGCATATTTACCGGAAGCGAGTCATCGGGAGCGAGATCAGACGAGATTTGGTGCGCCAGCTTGCGGATTTGACCAAGGGCATCGGCTGCTTCTTTGGTCAATGGCAGGTGCTTGTAAGCAACGCGATGAAGATGGACTTTGCTGGCGTAGTAGTTGGACAAGTACGTGCGAAAAGCTCTCGTAATGGTGAAAGCCAGGTGCGCCGAGATGTGAGGCTCCGACAACTTTCCCGCGACGGCGTAGTCCATGAGTGGTGGACGCTGATCGTACAATGATCGGAGGTCGGCAGCTATGGAAGCGCCAATGTTCATGACTTCTATCTCGTCTTCGACAGTTCCTCTTGATCGATGCCAGGGATCAATCTTTGAGATGCGCCCCATGAAGCTTTGTACCTTTTGGAAAAAGACGATGCCGGGTTGGTAGAGGACTTGGAACAAAACGTCCTCAATGTCGTCACTGGAAGCATCCTGGCTTCTCGCAATTTCATCCGTCTCAGCATCAAAGCTCGCAGGAGAGGCATCTACAAGCTCGATTTCGTCATCTTTTGACAGAAATAATCCCTCCCCACCGGCCGACACTGCCCTGGCATCCAATAGCCGGATCCAAAGAAGGACCTGCTTTTCAACATGGGAGAATGAGGCTTTATTCCCCTTCTGGAATATTGTGTACGCCTGTTTGAGATAACGATGTGCCGTGTCGAGCCTGCTTTCTATGATCCCAACGTAACTCAAGAAAAATAGAGCGGCAAGGAGGCATTCACGAGCCAGGCTATGTTCATTGAATGAATCTGGATCTTGAGCCTCGACTTCCATGGTGGCTTCTTCGCAGTGGTTTTGGTCGGCAAAGGCCCAGGACATGTTGCTGCGACAGAGAAGAGTATTTGAGAATGCCAAGATAGAACAGCGTAGGACGCGAGAGCTTTTCGACATTGTGACAAGACCTTGACGGATTGAGAACCACTTCCTCTGAGACTCAACTCCGGCAAGAATAGGCGGGGTGGCGGACTTGGCGAAGAACTCCATTAGCCTCTCACTTGTAGCAGATGCGCTCTGATCTAGACTCTGGTCCCCATTCTCTTGAATTGTTGCAGTATCAGAGTATGAATTCATGATGAGGGGATCCATATGCCTGTTTATATATGCGGTGGGCTCCTATGGAAAGCGTGAGTATCAGAGTTTTCTCTCGGGCTTTTGTTCGCCGTCAACGACAGGTAGAAGGAATAGATGGGCTAGTATTAGCAAATTGGATGAACGGTACTTACTATAGCATTCGTGCTAATCGCAATGGTGGTTGCCATATCTGGGCTTTCCTGTTGCCAAAGACTGCTGCCCGGATCCCACATAAAGCTAGCATAGTCAAACACTTCGTCCATGGCCTGCAGCGTTCGTAAACCAGACGTAGTTGGCGATCTGTCGGTAGACGGAGATAGAGTCAGTTGGTTACTGGATGTACCGCTCTCGCCATTTGCATCCTGCCGTTGCTTCGACAACGCAGGGGCGTGATGTGGTCGCCATTTGCACTCCAAGTTTAGTCGCTCGCAATGAGAACATCGTGGGCGCTGCTCATCGCACTTTACTTTGCGACGCCTGTGTATTCACTACCTATCAGCAAAGAGTCCTGAAGCACACTGTACAGTCAGTTGTGGTGTGAGTGAAAGGAAGCCTCACTTGCAGGTCAAACACCCGCACCGTGACCTGTTGTAGCGCCTCGTGGGCCCAGCGCGTTGTGGAGAGATGGCGTTCATGATGCCATCATGTGTAGGAAGTAGCAGAGTATATCGGGATAATCTGACTAAGGACACAGTTAACGCACACAAAAGATGTTTAAAGATGTGGCCTTTCGAGCCATTGGACCAAGTGTGCCTTTGATGAGGCGACACAGCCTAGTGTGGTAGCTGAAGGAAGAGTTGGAGAAATCATGCACCCCAGAGTGAGTTGTCGGGCAAATGAGGTTAGCGTGTCAAGCAGGCGAACTAGGGGTCTTTGATGCTATTAAACCGTCATGTGACGCACATTATATTCTACGGTACCTAGGTAAGTTGGAATAGCAGATGCTCCGTAGTCTAGAAATAGTTGGGTTGTTCATTCTAGAATCTAATAGTCACAAGTTTCACAAAAGGTTTGTATATATATATATATATATATATATATGGAGGCGAGATGCGTAAACATTGCCAACTACTTTTCTACCTGTGGGAACCTGTAGCCATCAGATTCACAGTCTTGCAGCTGTCTTGCATTTCTAGAGAAGAGCATTTTCGATACCAGCCGCTACCAGACCCGGATACACACGACAGACTAAAGGCCCGGATACAGGACCGGATACACTAATAAAAGCAGACACAGCATCTCCGGGAGGTAAGCAACAGAGACAGTACGTATAAGACAGACTTACTGTACTACGTTGCCAGCTGTTCTACACGCTTATTTAGAAGGCAATTCTTGTTGATAGCCTGCTTATTATCCACGCATGGAAATTGTGTCGTGAAGCAAAGTTTTGGTTAGCTGTAAGCACTTATTCACGTATGCCAACAATTGCGCTTCTGAGCTGCGATGGCATCACGTTTAATTCAAGCTTGGGCAATATTGTTTCTCATCACATACTCGAAGCTCAAATAGATTTTCAAAGTTATGATCTAATAGTACCTATAGTTGTAATAATCACAATTGCATTCCATTACCCCTTGTGGAAACACTGCGCAGCAGTCTCACATAGTGTGCACCTATTAGCATATTTGTTTTCGCTCATCTATAACCAACCTCTCGTATGAGATTGTAAATAATTCATCGCTCAATTCAAAACCGATGCATGATTCAACTCAATCGCCGGTGTCGGCTCTTATTCACCCTTCTCCGGAAACGCCGCGTCATTAATAATGGCGGTTTGGTCAACTCATTCTTGCCCCGCCACCTGATTACCCGATTAGGAAACCTGTGATGCTGTAAGGCCGTCGTTTCAGGCATTCAATCCATGAGCAAATCTGTATTTAAGTCGCGACAATTCTGGCTTTCCGAGGAAAAGATTTCTCTCTCAGACTCATCAGCATTTCCAACAATCATCAACAACCATCCAATTTGACAATTGAATCAAAGATCCCGCATCAAAAAAAAGGTTCAATTCACTTCTTTTACAACTACCTTTTACCTTGTCGCTGCCTGAATTCTCAACTTCAAGGCCTCGCTGCCGTCTTTGCTGTGAGTGTCCGCTTACGTCATCGCTCCGTGCCCATCTCTAACATGCTCAACTTCCACCGCTTCAGACATATATATCTTCTATACCATAAGACTATATCTCAAATAACATTTGATTGTTATTACATACACTCATCAGAATGTCGGCAACTCAAATTCAACAGAACGGCTGGACCTCCGTGCCATTGGACCCAAGCAAGCTCTTTAACGGCGAGCCATACAAGAATGTCCCAGGACCACTTCTCGTCGCCGACATCAAATTCCCCAATGATGATCACATCGTCGCCAAAGTCCAAAGCTATGCCAAAGACAAGCTACCTATCGAAACTTTCAATCACAGCATGAGAGTGTTTTATTTCGGTATGAAAGCTCAAGTTGCCCAACAAGTCTGTCTGCATAACTAACAGCCTTTACATAGCCAGCGCTATTATTAAACAACAATTTCCCGAGCATGCCGACGCATTTTCTCCCTCGACTCTTGCTCTAGTTTCCCTCTTACATGACATTGGCACCGCTGAGGAAAACCTGGCTGCCACCAACATGTCATTTGAGTTTTATGGAGGATTCAAAGCCCTCAACCTCCTTTTGAAGCTTGGAGCCTCCAAAGACCAGGCCGAGGCTATTGCCGAGACCATTATTCGTCACCAAGATCTTGGCACAGTCGGCAACATTACGTTCCTGGGCCAAGTTATCCAGCTAGCCACTATCTATGATAACGCCAGCAACCACCCATATGTCCAAAACATTACGGAAATTATTCACAACGACACTCTGAAGGATGTCGTCAAGGCCTTCCCTCGCATGCAGTGGCTTGGATGCTTTGCGAAAACAATTGACCGAGAGGAGGCGCTCAAGCCGTGGTGCCATAGCACTCATATTCCCGGCTTTTCCAAGGTGATTCTCAACAACAGCTTTATGCAACAATATGAGTAAGAGCCAGATGTCTATTCTTTTGCGGCGATGTAGTCTCGACAGAACCCATGTATCATTGGAGCTCAAGAGACGGAGAAATTACGTGTGTGATATTTTATCCCTGCACACTCCTTGTCATATAAAATTTGCATTGGACATTCTTGACGTGTTTGGGGTAACCGCCCTCTTTCACTCACTCAGAAATAGATACAAAGAATACAAAGAACGCATCTGAACTGAGTTTTATAAACTCGTTAATTATTAATTGTTGAAACTATGCAGAGAAATGTTTTCTAAGCAATAACCTCTCATTCTGCAATCTGCGCCGGCTTTCCATCCCATGCTCGCTTCAACAGCTCTCTGACTGTGTCTCTCTCAATCGGTCTAGGGCTCCAGAATGGCTTTCGTAGCAGCGTTTCGATTGCCAATTCAATATCTTCTGCTTTCAATCCAAGATCCTTGAGGCCATAAGTAATCCCCAGCTTAGATGACAGTTTGTTCAGGCCATTGACAGCATCCCCATCGCTATCCGGGATGTTTTCTGCCAATTCTTTCATAACACCGGGGATACTGGGGGCTAGATATGCGAGCGCATGAGGTAAAATAATGGCATGCGTTTCGGCGTGAGGCAGATTAAAAGTGCCTCCAAGGACATGACAGAGTTTGTGATGCAATGATACACTGGCTCCGGCAAGGCATTTGCCGCAAAGCCAAGCACCAAGCAAGGCATCTGAGCGAGCGGTGATATCGTTGGGATTTTGCATTATTTGGGGCAGCGATGTAGCCAAGGTCTGTATGCCTTTGATGGCGAACGTGCTAGTAATCGGGTTCGCATCTGGAGCATATAATGCCTCGACTATATGTTGTAATTGCGTCAGAGATTGCGGGTATAGCTTCATGTTGTTGATGTCCACATACCAGCGTGGGCCATGGCATTGAGGCCACTCGTTGCACTTATGTTTGTGGGCAGTGTCAACGTCAACTTGACATCGTAGATGACTACTGCGGGTATTGCCTTGCGATCAACGTGAGTGACTTTTACCCTATTTTCCGTCTGGCCCACGATCGGCGTCATTTCACTGCCTGCGTATGTAGTCGGAATACAGATATGAGGCAACCCGGTCCGAACAAACAATGCTTTACCGAGACCGACAGCACTGCCACCGCCAATGGACACAAAACAGTCGGCATCGACAGATGTGGAGTGCTTCAAGGCCTCTTCAGTGACCTCTTTGGGCGTGTGCATTGTGACTCGCGTGAATGAGCCAGCGATCTGGCCACTCAAAAGTTTGGCGACATCGTCCACGTAGGATGCCTTGCTGGGCGTTGTGAGGATGAGTGGTTTGGAACAGCCAAGTTTGGAGAGCTCGGAGGGGAGCTTGGAAAGGCTGTCTTGTCCAAAGAGGACTCTTTGATTGCTTTCGTTGTACTCATAAGAAGCCATTTTGGGGTGAGCTTGATATATGATAACGGTCAATATGAATAACAAGTAAATGTAGTCTGTGAAAGAGCCAATGGTCAACAACAGAGAGAGGCATCTGCACATATATGTATCTGTGCCGGGATGGTGATATGTCAGCTTAAAGCCAAAAACGTAAATCTCTGTGGCTCAAAGGCTTTAGCGCAAGTATCTTTTCGGGGTGACCAAGCCATGACAGAGGTTAAACATGATGCGTATTCAAGCATTTCCTTGTCATGAATCAGCACTTAGTAAGGTCTGATGCCGGCCCACCAGGCTCATTCATTGTAGGAGAGATACATACATAACTAGGCATTTCATTTACAGGGTGATTCAATGGCTGGGTTTTCCTGTCACTGGGATCTTCATCGAGTGTGAAGCAAATCGCACACGGAGTGTCTAATTGAACTTGGCCTTTAAAGAAGGAAAATTACCATAAATGACATGCCCAGCTACAGGGTAGCGAATAGGATCAAATATGTGGCAAGCAAAGTGTATGTGGTCACGTGCCGCCCATTGGCCTTGAGCCATCTGTCCGCCTGCCCGAACTCAGTATTACTTCATGTTCTTATGGCTCTCAATAATTCACCAAAAGAAACGGAAAATCTCGTCGAGACTCTAAAGACTCTAGAAGACGGCTCTCCAGGCAGGGCGTGTGCCGGGTCGAGCTGCCCAATGCCTGCAAATGTCTTCACAAGTCACTCCCACCGTTCCCACAGCCCGAGAAGGCGAGCAAACCAAACAGCCGAGACGCAGAGCCTGCAACGAGTGCAAGCAGCAAAAAGTATAAGATTTTTCTGATTATTCCCATCTTCTGATTCTGTATTTCATGTATCACCAGCAAGCTCACAGTCTTTGTAGCTTCGATGTGATTTGGTGGCCGGCGATGGCGCCCCAAGTACGTGCTCTCGGTGTCAGAGACTGAATCTTGCATGCAAAGTAGACAATGACTTCCGAAGGACACGGAAGAGAAGGCAAGTGTGTCTCGAAAATGGGAAACGTCTAGTTTTCTGAGGGAAACAAGAGTTGTCTAACATTGATCTCACTCATATCTAGGAAATCCTTTGAGCTGGAGAATGAAGTCAGAGAGCTTAGACGCCAATTAGCCACTCGCGAAGCTGGCAATGCTGCGCTCGAATGGCCAATCCTTACTCCAGCAGCTCCTTGTTAGTATATCCAGCCTTTTTCACGGATACGTCACTGTTTACTGCTGGTCGACCATGAGAAACTAACATGATGTCCTGCTTGACGCGTCTTAGCCGAGGCGCGCGTTAGTGAGGCAGCTGTATCATCGGTATCCGGGGCGTCTGGCCTATCGCCGGATCCAAAAGAAAGCTCTCGTGTTCCGGGACTGACTACACAGCCCGTCATTGACCAACCTCAGGCGCCGCGGAGATCGATCATCACCATTCCAAGGGCCAGGAAGCTGGGCAATGTTGAGCTCTCTGTCGAAGAGATTGACGAGTTGTATCTCATGTGAGGGAGAAGTGCTGCCGTTACTTGGCTGAGAACACAAACTGACATTAAACGCAGTTACATCCTTCACTATCACCCATATTTACCCTTTTTGGACCCAAGCACCTCGCTTCATGAATACTACGAGTCGTCTGAGCTGCTTTTCTGGTCCATCATATCTGTCGCCGCCCGGAGGCTACAAAGCCATCCCACACTACTGCCCAAGCTCGCGAGAAGCGTTACCGACTATCTATGGAAAACTCTTCGCTCTATTCCATATTCACTCCGAGCAGTGCAAAGCCTCGTGATTCTCTGTACATGGCCTTTTCCGACAAGCAGCAGCACTGCAGATCCGACGTATATGCTAGCAGGCATGATGGTGCAGATTGGAACGCAAATGGGGCTACATCGCGCCCTCAACGCGGAGGACTTTGTCAAGGTTCCTCTGCATCTCAGCGTGTATGAATACTCCGAATGGGTAAAGACGTGGGAAGCTTGCAATATTGTCGCGCAAAGGTGAGGCTCCAATTCTCATCACTTCACTTTCGTCCCTACACATCTAACGCTCTCATAGCGTGAGTGTCGGATGCGGCCTGCCAGCTACGATACAAATGCACGACTGGTCCCTCACGGTTGCACCCGAGTCAACAATGTCGTCGCCTCACGATATTGCTCTGAGATGGCATCTTCGCATCGAGCAGTTTCGATACAGAGTGTCTCAAGCACTGACGTCCAATGCTCTCGACCCTGCCGGATTCATGTCAGCTCGTGAGCGGCTATCGCTGTACCGACTTCTCAACGCGTCTCTCGTGGACTTGGAGCGCGAGGCAATCAATATGACGCGTAATGGATTTCGCCCCCTCTCAAGCCCGCCAAGTATGCTAATGATTGTGCAGCCATAACTCGTTACTATCTCGCCGCCGCCCGCCTTCATCTCCACTCATTCTACCTCTTTGACGAGTCTAGTGTCGATGGATACTCCGATCGCATCGTTGTATTATACCAAACTGCTTACTCAATGATAGAGCAGTGCCTCGAGATGGATAACCAGGAAAGCGGATTCTTCCATTACTGCCCATTCTTCTGCTACCAGGTATTTGTGTCTGCGGCCTTTATCATTCTCAAGGTGATGATGAATGGGTATTTCGAAAAGCTACTGGATATCGAAGCCGGAAAAAGACTGCTCGATGCCGCCATATCGTCACTGAGAAAGATGTCGGTTGCGAACAACGATCTCCCGGGCCGTCTCAGCGATGTCATTGGCTTCTTTTGTACTCTGCCGGATCCTCGAGTCATTAGCGGTGACTCCGTTGATGACTTGCGCCTGCGTGTTCGAAATCGCCTTAGCATGAGCATCGTTTACGACTCGCTTTGGGAATGGAGGAAACATTTCCAATCTGACGGTGGCGATAATGAAAACTCTGAAGAAATACAAGATAAGTTGATGATGCCCGAATTACGCCCGCTTCCGCTGACATTAAATGCACAGCCGCTATTTAGTTCCGAAGACGTGCAAGATGCCATGATGTTTGACCATTTGAGTAGCCTTGCAGATGGATTCAACTTGGGATGGCAGGGCTGATGATAACTTCTAATGCACCACAGATGCAAAATTCACAGATGAGGTCGAGCGTGTGCCGTAGTAAAAACGTGGCAATCATCGTGATACGCATACTCGCTTCTATTTTCCGCGATATCTATGGACACAAAACTTGTCAAATATCAACTAAAATTACACCTTTTCGTACAGCTGCCCTCCAGCTGCAACATCTACCGCAGTCGCCTCCTTCAAGCCTACAACTGTGAAGAGCTTCTTGGGGGTAAAAGTCGGATCAATGTCAGTGACGCCAGTCTCCTTGATTCGCAGGTATGTGCTGCGTATGGCTTCATACGCTGGGGCAAGGGCCGCAAAGGGGTAGATGATGATTCTGAAGCCAAGCTCCTTGGCTTCAGCCACTGTCCAGGACGGTGTAGCTCCATTCTCAACCATGTTCAGGAGAACTGGGGTTGGTGCAAGCGAACGGCACACCTCTCGCGCTTCTTCCTTGGTGGTCACGCCCTCGAGGAATGCAACATCAGCACCAGCAGCGGCTGCGGCCTTCAGCCTACGGATGGCCTCTTCGAAGCCATGCGTCTGAAGAGCGTCTGTTCGGGCAATGATGACAATGTCAGACGCCAGCTTGTCCCGGGCGGCAGCGGCAGCACTGATGCGCTGCTCAAAGACGTCAACGCTAACGACTTCTTTGCCCCCGAGGTGCCCACAGCGCTTGGTCTGAATCTGATCCTCAATGTGAAGACCCGCGACACCACTGCGGTGGTATTGCGCCACCGTGCGAGCAACCATGTTGGGCCCGCCGTAGCCCGTGTCAGCGTCAGCAATCAGAGGGATGCGGGGGTTCAGATTCGCAATCATCTCGGCGTGCTCTCTCATGTCATTGAGCGAGGCAAAGCCCAAGTCTGGTTGTCCAAGCTTTGAAGCACATGTTCCGGCGCCCGTCTAGGTGCAGCATTAGCATCATGGGGGGGGGGGGGGGGGGGGGGAAAAAAAATATAAAACGGGGGAAAAAAAAAACAATTTAAACCCCAAAAAAAAAAAAAAAAACGTACGTACGGGGGGGGGGGGGGGGGGGGGGGGGGGGCGGGGCCGCCCCCCCCTCAAATCATGTCCATCGGGGGGAACAGCTTACCATGTAGAGGCCCTCAAATCCAACTTCCAGAGCAATTCTGGCACTGAAGCCATCATAGACACCCGGCATGACAATCAATTCATCGCTTTCTGTGAGCATCTTTCGGAGCCGAGTTGCTGCGGGAGTCGGGGTGGCGGCATGTCCATTGTGCCCGTTTGAATTTCCGTTTGTGTAAGTCATTTTGGCGGTTTTGGCGAAAGCGAGGTGTTGAATGGAAGGAGATGAAAGGACTGTTTGAAAGACTTGCTGTTGGAAACTTTTTGATCCAAATCTGAAAGTTTTCGTCCAGTTTTATACATCTCCAGAGTCCGAGTGATCATCAGATTTACAGTTCATCATTTGAGGAGACAATCGCTCGCCGGACGGACGGCCGACCGGCGTTTCTTCTCCGATCGGCCAGCTGACGATGCCGATCGGCGTCTCTGTTGCTGAGCGCCAGACAAAAGATCGCCCCCTATTTCCTCACCAGCGGTCTACCCCAGGTTTTCCTTGATTTTAGGTCCGACAAAGTTTAATCGCTGGGGTAATATCTGGGGTCCCCGCGTCCATGGTCTGCCGGTCCGGGTTACAACTCTGCACCGCTGCTCGTCACCTTGTGAGTGTAAGCCTGGAAAGTATATATTCCCATGATGCATCGACTGCTTTTCTTTCAGTCTTGATGTCTTCTCTTGGTCCTTAGCGCCTCTCCCACAGGCACCATTCATGCTGCCAATGCAAATACTTTGAACATTTTTAACTCAACTCGCTCGTTCAAGATACTTCACCATGAGCTCAGACACAGTCTCCAAGAGTGATGTGGCTGCTACTCCGGTGAAGGAGAATGCATCTGGTCACGAGCACTTGGAGACAATGCCTGACATTAGCACTGAAAAGGGCGGTCTTGCTCAAGAGGAACCCCTTGAGACACCAGAATGGCGGGCGCGCGAAAAGAGATTGGTCCGTAAACTCGATATGACCCTGCTGCCGGTAGTATGGGTCTTATACTTATTTAACTACTTGGACCGAAACAACATCTCGTATGACCCCTTTGGAGATGTAACTTGTGGAATTACGTGCTGACATAGAACCTTAGTCAAGCTAGATTGAACACCTTTGAGAGGGACCTCGGATTAACCGGCGACGATTTCAATACAGCTGTATCCATCTTGAATGTTGGGTCAGTCCATACCCTGAGCATTTGCCTCTTTGGCCATCATTGTCTAATGAAGAGATAGATATATGCTTGCCCAGCTCCCGTCCAATATGCTCATCACGCGTATCAGGCCCAGCATTTACCTGCCTGCCTGTGTCGCCGTCTGGTCATGCGTGTCAGCCGCCACAGCAGCCGTAACGAGCTATGGAGGCCTGGTTACGGTTCGCTTCTTTCTCGGAATTGTGGAAGCTCCCTTCTTCCCAGGCGTGAGTTTCCAACTGACCCTTTTATAAGCAACGAGTATGCTGACGTCTGCCTACCGAAAAAGGCCTTCTATCTCTTGTCTTGCTGGTACACAAGAAAAGAGCTGGCCCTACGCACTGCCGTCTTATACTCTGGCCTTGTTCTTGCAACCGCGTTTTCGGGCTTGATTGCAGCCGGTGTATTCTCTGGCCTTGATGGAACTAGAAACATCGCAGGCTGGCAGTGGCTCTTCATCATTGATGGCTCGGGCAGTTTCTTTGCCGCTCTGATTGCCTTCTTCCTTCTTCCTGACTACATTGAATCCAAAACCGGCAGTGGCAGGTGGCTCTTTTCCGAGGAGGAACGGGAGCTGGCTGCGAAGAGAATGGCTCTCGACCGTGTATCGCTTCCCGAGGCAGACCGATCTGTTTGGTATGGCGTGCGTTTGGCACTTAGGGACTACCGAACGTGGATATTTGTAAGTTCTTCCATACCGCGCATCTATCGTCCGTGGCTCACACATACCGTGCTTCCAGACACTCCTCCTATGTTCCAACCATACAGCCTACGGATTCAACTACTTCTTCCCCACCATCGTAAGCGGCTTCCACATCGGCTCTCAGACCATCACGCTCGTCCTCACGGCACCCCCCTACCTTTTCGGTGCCGCGGTCTCGTTTGCAGTTGCCTACTCGAGTGACCGTCACAACGAACGAAGCTATCACATCTCGATCCCGATGGCCGTTGCAGCTGTAGGTTTCATCATCTCCACAGCGACGCTAAACATTGGAGCTCGCTACTTTGCGTCTTTCCTCTACTGCTCCGGCGCCTTTGCGGCTAATGCCATGGTATACTCGTGGGCAGCCAGTACGCTTAACCAGACGCCTGAAAAGCGGGCTGCTGCGACGGCTATCATCAACCTGCTTGCCCAGCTGGGTAACATTTGGAGCCCGTACTTTTTCCGTCCGCAAGATGAACCTCGGTATGCGCTCGCCATGATACTCATGATGGTGTTTTCTTTTATTAGTATTGGGTGTTCTTCGTTGCTGAAGATCTTGCTGCGGAGGGAGAATGTCAAGCTACAAAGGGAGGCGGATATCTCTGGGCAGAGGGTCACATTGTATACATTATAACATCGCCTTGGTATCATGGTTCATAGGATTTATGACGAGTTATGTATTCTTGTTACTCTAGCCGTAAGCTGATGATGTTTATCCTAGCATGGAGGAAGAATCCAACAAGAGTGACCATATCGAGCGAACGCCCCAGTTTCCGCTGCCAACGTGCCTGATCCTCCAAATATGTGCGGTCTTCCTGAATCAGCTCATCAAGTGTGCTTTTGTAAGGGAACGACTGTTCAGGCAGCACTCGAATTCCACTGTATAATATATTAGATCCCCAGACGGAATGGGGCTACCATTACCACTTGGATAGCTAACTGAACCTCAGCTCGCGTGCTTGAACCATTCCGAAGTAGATCATTCGGGCTGCAGCGTCCGACTCCGACTCAGATGGCATAGTCAAGCGAGATAGGCTCCAATCTCTGTATGTTTGGCGTATAATGTAATGATTCCACTTCCAAGTGCGTAGCCTCGCACGGCCAACATGTGCCAACGAGACGAGCGCCCTAGGCTGTAGTTCTGCGAAGCCGTTTCTGGGAGATAAATTGGCATGCCGGCCAATAATTTCAACAAGGCCTGTTTGTCGTGACCAATTCATCTGTACAAGGTGATGAAAGTCTTGTGAGTTTCTAGTAAAAAAAAGGTGGTACTCTTTGAGTGATTGCATCCAAGAGATATGCTGGGCTTGTGGAGAGTTCCATTCCTGACGCAGGGCTTGCTGGTTCTCGAATTCAGGCACGTACTCCTCCTCTGATCTCTTTATTTTGCCCTGTTGCATCAGGCGCTCGACCCATGCCCACGCTGTAAGGAGTAACGGCCTGACGCCATGGTGGACGGTTACCATTTCGCCAACGACCCAAGTTTGCGAGGTGAACGAGGTGCTCTTCGGCTTGGGCTCCTTGTCGAATGTGACTTGCGCGTTTCTCCAGGCCCAGTGCATACAAAATGGTGTCAGAATCATTTCGTAAAAGAATAAGCAGGCCTGGCGGTTCTCGAGCATATGCATCCGGAGGCTAGGAATCTGTCGCCGTAGAACACGCCGCATCCTGTCTCTCTTGATGCTGTTTGAGCAAGGCCGGTTTTCCCAGAAGGGCTTATTTGGACCCTTGCCGCTCTTTGCCCATGGATCACTGAAATGTAGGCGAAGTGATCGTTTTCTTTGAGCTTGTACGAGATCTAAAACAGCACAAACATCGAACACCTTGGCGCGCAGTATCAGCAATGAGATGAGATGGTCCCCTTTCTTGGGGGCCTGGAAGTCGATGAATATTTCCTTTGGGTGAAAATAGCGGACCGGCTCCGCAAGAATGTCGTCCAGACTTTCAACTCTCCAAGATATTTCTCGGCCCCGGTGCAGTAGGACGGAGAACTTGAGCCAGGACTGGGAGGAACACTAAGGCTCCACGGTGATGGTCAGTCGATTCACATCGATAGATTTGCCACAGGCACATGGCAGGTATGGCCAACACTGGCAAGAAAGGCCTGCTCCAGGGACGAGTGTCAAGATATCAGCTCGGATGAGGCGGCTTGTGCGAAGCAGTTGAGTATAGCTGTCGGTTTGACCAACTTGAGACCATATCATGCACCTCAGCTCCGAGGAGAGTTGCTGAATATTATGACATGGTTCCATCAGATCTTTGATTTAGGTGGTTTCCGTGCCAGAAGGCGGGTCGTTGATGCTGAAAAGAAAAAGATTTGCGTATGAATAGTAGAGAAAAAAGAGAATACAGAAGGACTGGAATGGGAGTAGCAGTTTAATATATGAAATAGTTCTCCCCAAGTCCAGCACAAGAAGTTTTCTATTTGCGGCATCACTCTGTGACCTGAGATTCCAGCCAGCAAATTCAGAGCAGTGGAGAAATTTTCCAAACGGCTACTGGGTATACATAAATAGATTGGCTGGGACTGAAGGCTTATTTGCGTTTTCACATATGCAAGAGAGGAGGGGGCGAATTTGCAGAGGTGGTTGGCCGTGCCTTACAAATCTAAACCACCCTAGGTATTGTATGAGATTATCATTGGCCGTGCATGCCAGATATAGAAAGAAATTCATTGTGGTATGATTTTAAGTGGCTTTTTAAGTTTCACAGAGAGAGCTTTGAGTAAAGGTTGTGTACTTTATACTTTGCAATTCCCATCGGGACAGTACTACCTACCTAGGTAGTAGTGGGAAAGATTACTATACCTTTCTGGTCTTGGAATTCAGCCATCCTCCTCTATGTCTTTCTTTATGCAGAAGTATTGCTCATTCGTCCATCTTCAACTTGATAGATCAGATTAGCATGGTATATGTAAGTGAAAGCATGCAGCGCTTCTTTGAAAAGGGACAACTATTTGGACATTGCAGATACGTACTGACGAGTATAATTCTTCCAACGACGTGATGTGAGAGAAGATACATATACATGTATTGTGTACCTCAGATATTGTCGATTGAGAGAATGAAGGCATTGGCAAAGCTCGACATTGTGAATGATTTACTTGATAAAGACCGAGTTTTTGTGGATGAGAGGCGACAAGATCTGTAGAGTAGGATATATGGAAGTTAGTATATCCCGGCAGAGATGAAGTAACTAGGTTTGGCGATTACTGTAACGGTATTAACCACAAGGATGTGAGCGCCCGGCGTGGTTCTCTGTTCGTGATCGATGTAAGACTTCCAGGATCCATGGACCGTGGGCTTTGGGCCTGGGATACCGGATCTAGCCGGACTGTTGAAGTGCCATGTAAAGACGTTGGGTGTCAAACAATCTACTGGCTTACATATCCCGAGAGTTGAAGATGGGCTATCTACAACTATCCATCGGCTGGGTATCAGGAATCAACCAACCAGTGACGCATCACGCTGTCAAATACGAGTACGCGGAACCTCGGATACAGTCCAGCGACGAGTGAGAGGGAAGAGAGACGAATATTTTACATCATCATCATCATCAGCAGCATCTTCAATTTCTCTTATGCGACCTGAGACATTGAAATGTACGTACCTACTAACCGTCGCGACGCCTACATGCAGTCACCTGACGCGGCTCGTCAAATCACAATCCATCTTCTGCCTTCTCCCCCTCTTCTACCTTGAATTTTTTTTTAATTCATCCAACAAACATTCTCTCATCACCATCATCTCGTCACAAAAGCGAGCGAGTCTTTGTTTAATCCGTTAAATCAAGTCTATTAACGTTGCAATGCCTCCTCCTCTCTATTTTCCGTGGTTTCTAGTCTATCGTCGCGCATCAAAGGCAAACCCGGTCCATCTCACGAGAAATAACTCCAAAGGCCGTCCAAAGGCCGACCTGACCCGATCCTCTATCCGAGTTTTACCGCCATTTTCTCTCTGAAATACCCAACCTGCCGAGCCGATCAATTTCCAACAGCGGTCATTCATTCATCACAATCATTGCGCCCACTTGAGAGCGCCAGGCGCCGAGTCGTCGGCAACCACGTACTTGCACTTGGTGAAGTTGGTCCACAGCTGTCCAATAAAGGATCGCTCGTCGCGGTAGTACAGATCGCCGAGCACAGGCTTGATAGCCTCGGTGGCCTCTCCAGCATAGTAAAAGGGAATGCGCCTGAGGGGAAAAGAATGTCAGTTGCTTGCGCAGCTTTAAAGTGAAAGAAGGTTTGATTGCTAACTTACGGGAAAAGGTGGTGAACAACGTGGTGCTCAATGATGCAGTGAAACAGGTGGCGGCCAACAAAGCCAAACTCTCTGTCGACAGTGGCCAGGGCTCCCTTGACAAAGGTCCAATTCTCGGCCGCATAGTGAGGCACCTCCATGTGGGTGTGGTGGAGGTAGGTGATGGCGACTAAAAGCTCGTTAGCAATGCCGTTCGGCATGGAGAGGAGGCTTCAAATCAAGGACAAAAGACAAAAGACGTACTCAGCCAGTGGTGAACCCAAAAGTAGGGCTGGGCATAGGCCAGCAGCACGGTGCTCGTTCCCACGACGCCAGCGAGCTTGTACAGGGCGAAAAAGGTCAAGCAGAGGCCGACGTCGGACAGCGCAATCCAGGGAGCCTCGCTGCGGCGGAACACGGCGCTGTTGGGCGAGAAGTGGCTCTTGCCGAACATGGTGTTTGCGCTCTTCTGGAGGCTGCCTCTGCCGGACGAGATGTTGAACATGAGGTACACCTGCCAGGCAAAGAGCTGGTGAGACATGAGGGTGATGAACTGGTAGGCGGGCGTGTCCTCGAGCATCTCCAGCGAAGCCATTGCGCGCTTGAGATAGTCGACCTTGGTCCTCGGAACAAAGGCCATGTCCTTGTCCATGTGGCCGGTGAACATGTGGTGGCGGTGGTGGGAGAACTTCCAAGAGTAGTAGGGCACCAGCAGCGCAGAGTGGGAGAAGAAGCCGACGACGTGGTTGAGCCAGCCGTGCTTGGAGAAGGCGCCGTGTCCGGCCTCGTGCCCCAGGATCCAGAGACCGGTGCAGACCAGGCCCTGGACGAAGCCGTACACGATCCAGGCAATGGTCCGGAGGGTGGAATCGGGAATGGTGGGAATGTACGTGATGGCAGCCCAGCCAAGAGCTCCAATCATGGCAACATCGCGCACCAGGTAGCCCATGGAGATGGCCACGGACGGCTCGAAGCAGTGCTTGGGAATGGCAGCCCGGATGGTGTTGATGTCGGGAAACCGACTCTCACCCTCGGGCAGCGTGCTACATACAACTGGGGGGTCAGCACGGGACACGACGACGAGATATTTTCTGGCGGATTGAGTGAGGCTCGGACTGACATTGAGGCCACGGCGCCTCCGCGCTTGGTCACTGTCGTGGTGGTAGCCATCTTTGAGGGGAACAAGGCAAGCCAACTGGTTACCTGTGCTCAACGGGAGAGAATTGGGATTGCTGATGCTTAGTCTTGATCCAGAGAGCCGTCAAGTTTCTTTTTAAACCCACCCGGAACCCAGCTTAAGGCATGAAGAAGGGAAAAGGGTGATCCATAGTCAGGCACGGCATCAAATTTTCCACTCCCCTTAGCTCTCTTCGATCCATATTTTCTTTCTGTGGTGGTCCCTTATCTGGCTCTATCTCTGTTGGGTGGCGGTAACAGGCGTGACTCGCGTCTCTAGCGGCGGCTTCGCTGGCGGGCCAGGTACCTTGTGCTAACGGCTGGCTGCAAGACAGCTCTGCCCAAGAAACCCGCCCCGTTTCTGGCGCCCAGACCGCTTGCGACTGTTGCCAAAAAGTGAGCTAATTATAATCTGAAATGAGATCTCTGGCCAAGCGAGCCCTTGCTGTCCTTTACCGCCAGAGAGCAGGGGTGCGTGGTTGGCCAGCGGGGGAGCCTCAAAACGACGAGATCAACAATTCTGAGTCCACTAACGCTGCACGTGCCAATGGCCCAAGGGCCTTTTGGGGGCGTTTCTAGGGGCCTATTGTCTGTCTTGGGGGGATCAAAGGGGATTGAATCCATCCATCAATTGACGAATTTTCAAGGGGCGCCGCTGCGCATTAGTACGGGGGGACTTGTACACGTATTGTTGAGTTCCAAACGGCCGTTGTGGGGGTTTGTTCAAGGACCCCTGGGTTTAGTCCGCTTTCGGCCTGGACCCTTTTAGGGCTCAATCGGAATCAGGGACTAGTCTGCCTGGGGGGCAAACTCGCACAATAACAATCGCCTTGATGTGAATTTGCAACCCATCTCATCACATACGACCATACAGTAGGTAGTGGACGTGGCGCACACATTCTTGCAGGAGTTATAACATTGGTGATATTCTCATAACCTAAGCTTTTTATACCTTACCCCCTCCCAGTATAAGGCTAATTAATATACCTATTAGTCTCAAGGCCTAATAGTTGCTTTAGGTTATTAGCTTAATAAGCTGTCCCTACCTATGGTTCACATACATAAGTTAGAAATTGTCAGAGCCAAGTGACGGACCTGACATTAAGGCCTCGAAAACGCACTAACCTCGCAGCGGGGCTCAGCGTTCACGTTATAATATTACTCTAACCGCGCTAGAAAGGCATAGGCTAAGGGCTACGCAGCCTTTAGTATAATAGTAAATATTATATAATAACTATATGTTTTATAAAATTATAAAAAGTTAAAAATAAATATAATTACTTTTATATACTTATTTTATATATTTAATATAAAGCTTTTATAAACTTACTTTTATATTTTTTTATTTTTTTTTACTAATTTAACTTTTAATAAATTTATTTTTTTAATTTATAAAAAGTAAAAAAATTATTAAAAATAAGAATAATTATTAATAATATTTATATATATAAATTATATTTTAATAATTATAAAATTATAATTTTATAAACTTAATAAATAATATAATTATAAATATTATTATAAGTTATTTTATAAATTAATATTATAATATTATTACTAAGGAAACCCCTTAATATAACTTCTTTATTAAAAAAAAAAACCCTTAATTTAAATTTATATAAGTTTTTTTTATTTAATAAATTATAAAAATATATTATTATTATAGTAAAATTATAAAAAAAAAAAAAAAAATTTAATATTTTTAAATAATTAAAAATAAAAAAAACCTTATTTTTAATTTTAACTTCTTAAGGCCTAAGGTTAAAGTAAAGCTAAAGTAAACTTATTTTAATATATAAAAAAAAGTTTAAATATTAATTTTAAAATTTAAAAGTAAAAATTAAATAAAGTTTTAAATATACTTTATATACTTAAGTAATTAATTTAAACTTAAAAAAAAGTAATTTATTAAAAACTTTTATAAAATTTAATATATTAATAATTATTTTAAAAAAAATATAAAATAATAATAAACTTTTTTTTAAAATAAAAAATATTAATATTTTTTTAATAATTTAATATATAATTAATATATAAAGTAATATAAAAATAATATTAATAATAAAATTACTTATATACTTAATATAATTATATTATTAAATAATATTAATTAAAATAAAAGTAAATTATTTTAAGCTTTTTTAAAAAAGTTTAAAATAATTTTTAGTAAAATTTTAAATAGCTTTTTAAATAACTTTTATATTTCTTAATTTATTAATAAATACTTTACTCTTTTATATAAAAGTATTTTTAATATTAAACTTTTTATAACTTAATTAAATTTTTATAATATAAAAAAATAAGCTAAAGTAGTAAATTATAATAATAAATTATAAAACTTTAAAAATTATAATTAAAAAAAAAATAAAAAAATAATAACTTTTAAAAATTATAAAAAAATAATTAATAAAAAAGTAATATTAATAAAACTATTATACTTTAAAAAAGTATTTTTATAAAGTTAAATATATTAAAAAATAAATTTACTTTAAGGCTAATTTACTAAAAATATAATAAATTATATTTTAAAAATATATATATTATACTTAATTATAAAAAATATAATAATAAATATTATATAATAAAATATTATAATAATTTTATTAATAATAAAAGCCTAAGCTTTAAAGTTAACTTTATTCCTACTTTAAGAAAAGTATAAAATTATACTAAAGTTACTTTTTTATTACTTAAATTTATTATTAATATTAAAAACTATAGCTTAATTATAAAAAAATATTTAAAAGTAAAAATAAAAAATAAATAAATAAAAGTAACTTTTATATTAAATTTTAATAGTAATATTAATATAATATAATAGTAATTTATATTATTTAATTAAATTTTATTTTATAAAACTAAACTTTATTTATTTAATAAAGAAAAAGTAAGTAATATATAAGGTATTATAATAAAGTTATATAAAATAATTAATAATTAAAGAATAATAAAATAATTTTAAATTCCCTTTTTTATTATAGTAAATATAAATAATAATATTTTTTTAAGTAAATTATAATATAATATAATTAATTTAAATATTTATTATTTATTAAAATAATAATATTATTAATTTTTAAAAAAAAACTTTAAAATTATAATATTTTATAAATAAATATATAAATAAAATAAAAAAATAAAAATAAAAATAATTTTAATATAAAGTATTAAAAAAATAAACTTAAAAAAAAAATATATAAAATACCTCTTTTACTTATATATTAAAAACTAAATATTAAAAAATTATAATAAAAAAAAAGTAAAAAAATTACCCTTTAAGTATTTAAACTATATAAAGATTTTTAATAAAAATATAATTATAAAACTTATACCCCTTAATAATTTAATATATATTATTAATATTAAACTTAATATAATACTATTATCTCTCCTGGGTACAGAGGATAAACTGCCTAAGAGCTAAGATTAGAATAATTATTATTAAACCTTTGTTTAGTAGCTATTGGCTAGTAGTAGCCCAGCTGATCTACGTTTTCTCTTTCGTGGTTAGTTTAGGTTGCCCTCTTCTGCCTTGTTTATTCTTTAGGCTCTAGCAGACCTTCTCTACGGCGCTAATAGTATTAGGATTATAAGTTTTTGCAGTAGTAGCTATTATCTTAGTAGTAGTTGCCGTTGGTTTTTTATTGCCTTTAGCTATTGTGGCTGTTTGTGACTTCGGTTGGCTGTTGACTTGTCTTGTAGTTGTTGCAAGGGTTTGTTGCTTTTGTATAGGGTGCGTTGTCTCGTCGGGTGGTCTTTTGCGTTGCGTACGCAATCTATTTGCAAGGATTATCGCTGCCTTTTATAACCTGACGGAACGATCAGCCTATCTGGTCTAGTTGAGTTATTAAACTATAAGTTGCGGGCTTGAAGCTTGCGTTGTGCTTGAACCTTGTTGTTCGGGCCTTTTTGCGTATTTTGAGTTTGGTCTTGAACCTTGATTAGCGGTTATACTTTGTGGCCTGAATCTTCGAGGTTTGACTTAGTTAGCTGTGGCCAATCAGGTTGAGCTATGGATTAATTCTGGATTTTGAACCAAAGGCTGGGGCGTAGCCTTCCTCTGACCTAGCTGTTGCAGCTTTACTAAACCTCTTGATAATAAATATAACCTTTATAATACTATTATAAAGCTTTATTTATTTTTTTATAAATAATAAACTTAAAGTTTTAAAGAAGTATTTATAAAAAGTAAAAAAAAAAAGCTAAATTTAAAAGTTTAATAATTTAATAAAAATATTAATATTTTTTATACTAAAGAAAAAAAAAAACTATATTTTTATATTAATTATTATATATTAAACTAAATAATTTATAAAAATTAAGTACTTTTACTATTAATTTATAAAATCTTAAATTACTTAAAAAAAGTAAAAGTATATATAAAGCTTAACTTTAAAAATATATATTATTAAATTTATATTTATTAAAAAAATAAGTAAAAAATAATATTTTAATATTACTATAGGTGTCACGCGGGTTTCAGAAAAACAAGGTTATTAAGGTAAAAAGCTTAATATTTTACTAATAAGTAGTAACTATTATTTATAGCTTAGCTAAGAATAACTTATTAAGTAAGTTATTATAACTTAATAACTTTTATTAAGTTAATTACCCTACTATATAAAAAACACTATCCTTAGTATTATAGCTTTATAGTTTTAAAAAAAAATAAATTCCTTCTTAGTATTATTAGATTTTAATATCCTAAAATTAATTTTACTTTATTATCCCTTGTAAGTTTATTAAATAGTAATAATAGCTTATATATTTATTAAATAGTAATAATTACTTAGTTATATTAAGAATATAACTTAACTTAAAATTTATAAAATCTAAGGGTATTTATTATATTACTAACCTTATTAATTATTTAATTAAGGGAAAGTATAATTTTTATATTAATACTATTTAAGTATTTTTAATAAAGCTTATATATATTTTTAATTAATTTAAAGTATAAAGTAATTTTATAATTAATATTATTAAGCTTTAATATTATAGTAAATTTTAGTTTTTTAATTTTTATTTTAGTATCCTTAATTTATTTAAGGAGTTACTTTTTAAGTTAGTATTTTACTATAGCTATAGTAAAATTATTAATTAAGAATAATAATAAATTTAAAGTTACTAAAAATATTATAAAATTAATAATTAAAATTAAGTTTATAAATAAAAATATTAAGCTATTAGTAAATAATAATAAGGGAATATTATTAAAAAGTAATACTATTATAAAGTTATTACTAATACTAAAGGAATTCTTAGTAAATAAGCTAGTTATATTACTACTAAGTAGTATAATAGTTAATTATAATATTATATTACTACTTTTTCTTTTTTAATTTTTTTAAAAGGCTTTATAATAAAAATAGTATTTAATAATAAAATTATTAATTTTAAGTAATTTAAAAATAACTATAAAATAAGTTTAAAAAACTTTTAATTTTTTTTTTAAATAAATAGTTATAAGGAATATATAATATACTTAACTTACTTTTATATTAAGGTTTTTATAAACTTAATAGTTACTTAAGGCTTTAAAAGCTAATCCCTTTTTAATAAATTTACTATTTTAAATTAACTTAAAGTATTATTTTTAGTTTTTTATAGTTATATTAATAGCCTATTTTTAGTAAGCTTTAATAACTTTTATAATATATAAATAATATATATAGCTTTATATAATAAAAATATATTTATATTTAATTTATTTTAAAAATAATTAAGGTCTTAAGTAAGGGTTAATATAAGTTATTATAATAAATATAGTTATTACTTATTATTAATAATAAATAGTAATATAAATAATAATAAAAAGCCTTAGAAAAGTAAGGTAAATAAAGGTAAAAAAGGAAAAAGAAAATTAGAAAAATAATATAAAGGAAAAATTATAATAATATTAGTAATATATAATATATTTACTTATTTACTAATTAAGTATTAGGTAAAATTACTATTAGCTAGTACTTTATTTATTATTAATAATATATTTATAATACTTATACTTTTTAATATTAAATAAGGCTTTATAAATTAAACTTATTTACTAATTCTTTTATATTAATTATTAAAAAATTTTTATTATATTACTTATTAAATTTTATACTTTATTTTACTTATTAAACTAAATATTACTTTTATTTATAAGAAATTTATTTAATTAATAACTTTTTAATTTTATATAACTCCTAGTTTTTATTATTACCTTTAAGGTATAGCGCTTTTATTATATTTTACTATAGCTTATTAAATAAGTTATTTTCCCTTAGTACTAGCTTTAATTATATAATTAAAATAATAAAATAAATTTTCTAGTATAATAATAAATTAAAGTAGAAGGTATATAAACTAATTTTTTAGTAAATAATTAATAATTTAACCTTTTACTACCTAAACTTTAATAATTATTTTAGTAGTTTATACTTATAATAAAGTCTTAGGTAAACTTAGTTTTTTTTAAAGAATTTAAGTTATTAATAATACTTATTAAATTATTATTTATATTTAATATTTATAAAATTTATTATTATTTAAGCTTTATACTATTTTAGTATTCTTAAGAATTTAAGTAATAGGGTATTTTTAAGTATAGTTAACGCTAATACTTTATATAGTAGTATTAATAATATTTAAAAGTAAAAGTCTATTACTAATTTATTTAATAAATACTTAATAAATTTTATAAAAGTATTATTTAGTAATAATTAAATTATAGGTAATATAAATAACTAATAGCTATTTAGTAAGATTAAAAAGTAATATTAAATTATAGCCTTAATAATAATATTTATAAATTCTAATTAATTATTTCTAACTAAGTATTATACTATTATTATAATAAAGTATATTTTTAAAAAATTAAAAAGCTTAGTTTAAAAATTACTAATTTATTATTTATTATAGTTTAATATAATTATTATTAATAATTCTTAGTTAGTAATAAATTAAAAAAAAACTATAACTTTAGCTTATACTTTTACTAAGTATATAAAGTATTTTAGTAATATATTATATTTTTTAAATAATTTATAAATAATATTAAAAATAATATTAAACTTTTTAAATTTTAATTACTAAAATATTAATAATATTAATAATATTATTAATAAAGATAATATAAAATTAAAGTATTATATTTTATAAGAAATAATAAGTAGTATAATTAAGTATAGGTTTTTTAATATAGCTTAATAAGACTACCTAAATTATTTATATTTATAATAGTAAATATATATTTTAATATATTATTATATTTTAAAAAAGGTAAATATTATTAATTTATAATAAGTTTTTATTTTACTAAAATACTATAGGTTATAAATAAGGTTAATAATTATTTTTATTATATTATAAAAAATATATAATTTATATATTTTATTATAAGCTATATATAGTAATATATTATTTAAGTAAAATTTAAAAGTAAGTTTCTACTAGCTTAAAATTTTATTTTTATTAATTAAAGTATTTACTTTTATTTAATTAATAATTTATAAATATTTTAAATTTTTTTAATATTTTTTAAAGAATTATTAATATAAATTAAGTTATATAATTACTTTTATACCTAAGAAAACTTTATTAAATAATATTAAAATATTTTTTAATATATTATTTATTTTATCTTAAGCTTTAGGATTATTATTATTAATATATATTAACTTAAATAATATATTTAAGAGAATATTAAATTTACTAAGTATATATAATACTTTTAAATTATACTAAAATAAAAAAATACTAGTATTAATAATATATAAATTTATTTTTACTATATTTAATATTAATAAAGATTTTTATTAAATAATAAGCCTTAATATTATATAGTTTATTAAAATAATAATTAAAAATTAAGTATTATAAAATATTATTTTATTTTTAATAACTACTTAAATAAAATAAGTAAGTTTAAGTTTTATTAATTAATAATTTCTTTTTATTAATATTAAAAACTTACTTTAAAAATTAATATAATTAATATAGTTTTACTTTAGGCTATTTATTAGCTTATTATTATAAAATAATTCTTTATAATAAAAAAAAATAATATTAAAACTATATTTTTTAAAAATATTAATTTTTATAAAAAGTTAATATTTATTATTAAAGTAAATTAGTTTAAGTAATAAGTAATATAATAAATTATCCTAAAGTAAACTAAAAGTAGCTTTTTTTATTTAGTATTTAAGTATTAAAATTAAACTTATAAACCTTTTTTTTTTTATTAATAAGGTTAAATAACCTTATTATATATTATTAATTAATAATAATATTTTTATTATAAGTAAGGGGGTAATTTTTTAAGTATATAAAGGAATATAAGTCTAGATTTAATTTATTATAATATAATATTTTTCTAATTATTTAAGTAATCCTAAATATACTTACTTATATAATACTTTAATATAAGTATTAGTTAAAGAGGACTCCTTTTTATTAATTTAATAACTTAATAAAACTACTAAAGAGTATTTAAGAAAAAACTTTATTAATAAAAAGTATAACTCTTTATTTTTAAATAGTAAAAAAAGCTAGTATAAGTATTTATAATAAGCTTTAAAGGTTAAAGAGAAAATTATAATATTATTAAAATATATTTATATAAAATTATAAAATAAGAAAAGTTTATTATTAATTTATTATTATATATATAATAGTAAATTATAAAATTCTATAAATATAATATTTAAGGTTTTTAATTTTTAATATATTACTAATATAAGCTTTAATTTATTATTTAAGTATATTATAAATTAATAAAAAAAAGATTTTATATTTACTATTAATATAAATTTAGTACTTTTTAATATTATAATAAATTTTTTTTAATATAGTAAAGGATATATATCTAAGATTATTACTATATTAAGGTTACATAAGTTAATTATTACTTTTCCCTTATTAATATTATTAACCTTTTTTTAAATTATAAATACTAAGGTAGTAAAAAGTATAAGTTAACTAGTCTAGCTTATTTATCCTAATTTATAAAAGGGGTTAAATATCTCTTTTACTAAATAATAATCCCTTTTTTTTAGTAAATATAGTTTTATATATAATTTTACTAATTACTAATTATTAATTAGTAAAACTTTTATTTATTTATTTAATAAAATTAGTAATATTTTATAATTTTATTAAATATTATAAATAATAATAATATTTATAAATTAGTAAGTAATTTTATTAGTTAATACTATTATATAGACTTTTTTTAAAATAACTTTTTTTTTATTATAACTAGGTAAATACTTAAAGAAAAATAGTTTATTCCCTAAGGCTAAGGGGTAACTTTTTTTTTTATTAAAAAGCTAGGCTTATATTTTATATTAATTACTTATTAATAACCTAAGGTATTTTATTTTATTAAGGTAATTAACTTACTAAAAAATTTTATTTATTATAAAATTACTTTTTAATATATTTTATAAACTTTATTTATTATTATAAAATTAAAAACTATTATAGCTTTTATTAATACTTAGTTAATATTAATATAATAAGTATATATTATATTATATTTATATTTAATTATTATTCTTAAATAAGTATTATATTTAACTTAAATTAATACTTTATTAAAGTTAGCTAATATTATAAAAAAAATATTAGTATTTACTAAAGTATAAAGTATATTATTATATTTAAGTATAAAAGTAAATACTTTATTAATTAATAATTTAGTATTATAAATAAATATTTTTACTATTACTTATAGTAGTATAATTACTATAATAACTACTACTACTTTATAATAAATTCTTACTAAAGTATAATAATAAATTTATATTAGTAATACTAAGTTTTAATATAATCTTATAGTTATTATTTTATAATAAAAATCTAATTTAACTTTATAAAAATAAAGTTATTAAATACTAAGTAATAAAAAAAAACTTAAATTTAAGGTAATTTAGGCTTATATAATTACTAATACTTATTTATATTTATTATTAATAAGTATTTTATTATAGAAATAAATACTAAATATAGTTTATTATTTAAGGGTAATAATATTATTAAGTCCTTTTACTAAAGTAAGTAAAATATTTTTAAATATTATACTAAGCTATTAAAATATTTACTTTTTATTTATTATTAATATTAAATACTTAGGGTTTATAATAGCTTATATAACTATATTTTAAAAGTTAAGTTTAATATATATATTAAATAAGGTATATAAATATAATATAAAATTATAAAGCCTTATACCCTTATATATTAATTATACTAATATAACTAGTTTATTTTTTATTAATAAAAGTAATTTATAAAAATAATATTTTATTAATCTTAAGTAATTAAATAATACTTAATAAATAATAAATTATATTTAATATATTTAGTACTTTAATTAATTAAGCTAAGGGACTGCCCCTTTATATTTTCTTAGTAATTAAAAGTAATATTATAAAATATTATTATTATTAAATAAAAGGTAATAAAAGTAATATTATAATTATTATAAATAAATTAAGACTATATTAGTTATTAACTTAGTAAAAAACCTAGTATTTATTTTACTAAAATTAACTAAGTTTACTTTATTTATTTTAATAATATTATTAATTAATTTATACTTAGGGTTATTATTATAATACTATAGGGTATTTTTATTATTTACTAAAATTAAAAATCCTAAATCTTTTTTTTATATTATATTAATTTACTTTATTTACTTTTTATACTTTTTAAATTATATTTTATTTTTTTCTAAAGGTTTTTATTTTTTAAAAACTATAAAAGTATTAATTTATTAAGAATTAAAAATAGGTTTTATATTATTTTATAACTTATTAATAAGTAGTTAATTATAATTAAAAGCTTTATAATTTTATATTAGGTAATTATATAATTATCCCTATAGGTAGTTATTTCTATAGCTATTATTTTATATATAAATATTAAGCTTATTAAATTAAAAAGTAGTAATTTACTTTTTTTATATTAATACTTTATTATTTAAGTTATTAAGTTATTAATATAGCTTAACCTATTAATTAGGTTTAATTACCTTTAGATAAAGTTATAAGTTAAGATAATTTTATATTTATAAAAGTACTACTTAGTTATTATTAAAACTATATAACTTAGCTAAGTATATAACTTTTATAATAAAAATATAAACTTACTTACTTTATTAATATATATTAAAGTTATATTATAGTAGCTTTAGTTTTTTTTATATATAATTAATATTTATTTAAAATTAAGACTTTAGTACTTTTATTTATTAATAAAGGAAAGGTTTTATTTTATATTTTTAAATAGTATTTTTTAATAATTATATATAATATTATTCTAAAGCTTTACTTTATAATAAAAAAACTATATTTTTATAAATATTATATTAATAACCTATAGTTATATAATCCTTAAGTATATTTATAAAAAAATAAATATTTTTATAAAAATAAAATTAGCTTTTATAAAATATATTATTAAGTTTATTTATATTTAGCTAAAAAAAGCCTATTACCTTTAGTTAAAATTTAATACTTAAGTACTTAATTAATAAATTTAATTTATTTAATAATATATTTTTATTATAATAATAGTAATATTAATAATAACTTTATTTTTTATTTTTTTATTTATTCCTAAAGCTTTTAAAAAAGTTTAAACTTAATAAAGAAAATAAAAATAAGGGGTAATATAATTAATTAATAAATTATCTTAACTATTTATAATTTTTCTTTCTTAATTACTTAGCTAAGGATTAATAAGCCTTAGTTTATTATTTACTTAAACCTAATATTATTATTTCTTTATTTTTTTTTTATAAAGGATTTTTTATTAAAGTATATAAATATTTAAAAGCTTTTTTATTATTTAAGGTATTATTTACTTATAATTAATAATAAAAACCTTATAGGTTAACTTTTTAAAATATTAATAAATAAATAATTTTAGTTAATTTATTAACTATAGTTTTTAATACTAAGCTTTTAACTTTCTACTTTTTATTATTTATAAAGTTTTAATATAGCTTTTTACTAATTAATTTTATTTTATTAAAATAATATTAATAACTTAGCCCTACTATATTTTATAATATTATTTTAGCTATATTTAAGGCTTATTAATAAATAAGGGTTTTTTTAATTAATAAAAATAATATTAATTTAAAAAAAATAAGTAACTAAGGCAGTGGGTAATATAAAGGTAGTAATAAAAGTTTTATTTTTAGTTATAGTAAATAAAATAATATATTTATTAATAAATAAGCTAAGAGTATAAAAGGGTAAAAAAAAGTTAAGTTTTAGGGGAAGCTAGTTTTTAAAGTAGTATTTAACTTTATAATATTATTAACTATAGCTAAAATAAGTAAAGTATTTATAGTATTTTTTATAATAAAAGTTAATATTACTTTTATAAAGAAGTACCTACTTTTAAAATAAAATATACTTTTTATATTTATTCCCTTTATAATAAAATTATTTTATAATTTATTAATAAAAAATAATATTATTAATTTATTACTTAATAATAGTAATAATAAGGAGAAATTAGTTATTTATAAAATAATATTAAAATAACTATTATAAGTATTTTTTAATATAATATTAAGGAATATTAAGGGTAAAAATAATATTAATAATTTTTATATAATTACTATTAGTATTAATATATTAGTTACTTACTTAAGTAGGAAAGGTTAGAATAATAAACCTTATAATTATATCTTTCTCTATAGCTTAATTAATAAAGTATATTACTTAAAAGTTTAATTATAGTAAAATATTAGTAGCTTTTATTATTTTATTATAGTAAACCTTTTTTATAATAGGTAATAATAGCTATATATTTTTAAAAAATAAATAATTACTTATAATTCTAAAGTAGTATTTATTAATAAGTAATAATAGCATTATTATTATTATTATTATTATTACTAATTAATAATAGCTTACTAAGTAGTTAGACTTAAAAATTATTAAGTAGTTTTATTCTCCTAGCTTATTAATAGTTTTATATATTAGAAAATAATTAGAATATATAATTATTACTAATTATTACGCGGGTTTTAAAAAAAAGAGGTTATTAAGGTAAAAAACTTGATATTTTACTAATAAGTAGTGACTATTATTTATAACTTAGCTAAGGATAACTTATTAGGTGAGTTATTATAACTTAATAACTCTTATTAAGTTAAATTTTATTAATAAATTTAAAAGTAACTAAAAACTATATAATAGTATATATAGTTAATAAAGCTTATCTTTAGTAAAAAAAGTAGGAAAAAGCTATTTATACTTATAATAATAACTAATTATAATTTTAAAATAAACTTTATAAATATTAGTACTTAACTTTAAAGTAGCTTAGGTTATAATTATTAATTTTATAAAAAAGGTTAATAAGTATTAGTATAGTTCTTCCTCCTTAATATTTACTTTATAAATAGCTATAAGCTTTAACACTAGGGTTATCCTAGCTAGGAGGTTATTACTAGTTAGGTTAAGTAGTACTCCTGCCTTTATAGTAATATTTTTAAAAAGTATAGCTATTAAGGATTATTAAGGCAGAGATTTTAAACTAGAGATATTTATATACTAATTTTATAGTATAATTATGTTTTTTAGAAGAAGCAGGCAGCTTATGCAGGTTACTAAGGCCTATACATTAGGGAAATTTAATCGCAATCGCAATTATAACCTTTTACTAAAAAAAAGGCACGCGGTATTATAACTTTTTAGTACTATAATAAGTATAATATAGCTATTTATACCTAGTCTAAATACTAGTACCTATATTATACGCTAATTTCTATATAATTAGAAGTACCTCTTTTTTTCTAGGGTCTGATTAGCTACTGTTAACCCATAAATATATACAATATGCCTTAGCTGCTTCAAAGGGATATCCTGCGACATTAATTATTAGTATTTGTATGAGCTAGTAACTGAGTGCCTGGCTGCTCGTGTTCTGCTAGGACGGGCCAACACTGCCACGTGAAGATAACTTTTTGAAGCATTGGTGACTTTCATACTTGCAAGTGAGTGTTGTACGAATACGGAGTAACACAAGTATTCTTCAGATAGTACCCGAGAGAGAGAGCCTCTCAATATCGATTTGGCTCTTTGGACGTAACCGTTGGTTCTCGCAAATAGGCAACAACTCAAACATAGAATTTACAGCGGCCTCATGACTGGAAGAGGAGAAGATGGCTATCGGAATTGAATATGTTATCCGACGATAATATAAAAGTCGTCTGCTCCCGGTTAGGATCTCTCGCAAGCAGCAGCAGCACACCGGATATTATCCGCTTGGCCCTTATTCTTCCATTGAGAGCCACCAACAACAAGAATTCAGCTACATAGCAGCAATTGTAAATATCACTTATCCCTTAATTCTCTTAGAGCCTATGTACATGCAGAGAATCCACAAGTGGGCGTTGTGCCGGTTGGCTGAATGATCGTCAATGTCCTCCATCTCGCCATCACCGAGTTCATCCCTTTCAGCAGCTGTACCCAGTACCTTATGCACTAGCTAACCCCCCTCAATCGCTACTACTACCTGGTAATGACTGCCCCGCCATCAAGGTACCCAGTACTCCTAATCACTAAAATGGAGCCCTCACAGAGCCTCTGACGTACTAAACTGCCCTGTGCACCCAGCAACCACATTAGCAGTACCAATCAGGAAAGCTGTAAACACGGCAGAGCCGCCCTTGATGCGACACCACCGCCTCCCTCTATCTCTCTATCCACATCCATCTGTCTATCTACATATCTTTCCGCACGGGCTGTCAGCGCATCGCCAAACTCCCCAACTCGCTGCCCGGCATCGCATGAGCATTTTACATTCTACCGGCATTTCATCCTCGCATCGTCTGGTGTCCAACCCCTGGCGCGCTCCTCCGACTGCCAGCTCCCAATATTGCATCACTAGCATTTGCTCCGTGAGCCGTCTTCCTCCATCCTTGACATGCCATTCATTGCCCCGCTAACCAGTTGGTATGGAACGCAGACCGTCGTATTACATCTTAGCTTGCCAAACGTCACGACCAAAACCCCGACCCTCGCCTCGCCATGGCCCAGTTCCTGCAGACAGTGTCAGTCAACCCTCACTCGTATGTGCAGTTTCGTCGTCGCCGTCAACATGCCCTTGTCCCTATTTCAATACCTCAGTCCCAGGTCTCGCGCCAAGATGGAGAGGCCGGACAGCACCATATTACCCATTTACGAAGACCCCCCGCTCAAGCCTGTGCTGAATACCGTGTTTGCTGATGGCGAAATATTTCTGAGCAGCAACCAAAAGACTAGAAATCAGTTCCGCCCGCGCGCTGGAAAAGGTGGCGTCAACAGTTATCAGTTAAGGCAGTATGCCGAAGCCACCCTAGGAGGAGGCAGCTTGAGAAAGTGTGTCAAGCTGCCGGAAGGCGAGGATGAGAACGAATGGTTGGCAGTCAACAGTGAGTTTGTCGTCCACAATTCGTGCCAGGCAAAACCGGAAGACGTAACATGACATGGCCAGTGGTGGATTTCTACAACCAGATCAACCTTCTCTACGGTGCCATCACCGAGTTTTGCTCGCCGCAGTCATGCCCCGAGATGAAGGCCACGGATGAGTAAGATATAAAATCCACGTCCCAAGCGTCACAGCTCTTGGAAGCGAATCTGACAAGGTCAGGTTTGAATATCTCTGGCAAGACAGCGAAAATTATAAGCGGCCGACCAAGATGGCTGCGCCAGCCTACATTGAACAGCTGATGACGTGGGTTCAAGCCAACATCGACAATGAATCCGTCATGCCCAGCAAGATTGGTAAGTGGCTTGTTTTGAGTTGTGGCACTCAGTGCTCGACATGACTGCTGATGATAATCGTAGGCGTTCCTTTTCCTAAATCCTTCCCAACTCTAATTCGTCAGATCTTCAAGCGAATGTACCGCGTGTACGCGCACATCTACTGCCACCACTATCCGGTAATCCGGGAGCTGGGGCTGGAACCTCATCTCAACACCAGCTTCAAGCAGTATGTGCTTTTTATCGATGAGCATAGCTTGGCAAGCGGGCGGGATTACTGGGGTCCTCTGGGAGACCTCGTTGATAGTATGATGAAGAGTGATTGATCGAGGGTTGCTTCACGCTTCATTACACCTTTCTTTTTGTGTTTCTGTTTAGTTCATCTCTGCAAAATTGCGATAATGCTTGATAGGGAGCAAGGCAAGGCGTTAGGATATTGTAGATTTGGGAATAAGGGCCTGAATCGATAGTGTTGGGTCGATCGATCGGGCAGAGTCGGGTAAAGGGCACCGGCAAGGACAATCAATTAGTATGCGGCCAGAAGATGGTGCGGTTTGGACACTTTGATTTATAAATCATTGAGTAAATTCATACATCACGAGAAGAGAATAATCAGACGCGCCGCATGATACATAATAAATAATAAAAAAATAAAAAATAAAAAAATATTAAAATACAAAAGCACCGTTGAGTCTTCTGATGTTTGTGTGTTTGAACGCACCTATCTTAGTACCTGGTAGTGCCTGTATTTCATCGAGACTGAATTACATAAGCAGAAAAGTTGGTGCCTCACCCGCTCGGCAAGGCATCCACATCCAAAATTGCCGGCCGCAGAGAACCTCAACCTCGAAAAGCGATCTCTACGAACGCCGGTCTCTCACCACCTTCGACGCCCATCCAATCCTCCACGGCCGCCATGCTGTCGCGACAAGTCTTCCGCTCCCTCAGGGCCGCTGCCCCTCAGCGTGCCGCCGCTCTCAGTGTTGCTCCGGTCCGAACCTTTGCTGCCGCCGCCAGCGAGCCCAAGGCTCCCATTGCCGTCTTCGGTCTCGATGGCACCTACGCCACTGCTCTGGTACGGCCTCTCCCCCCCGGATGGAAAAAAATGGTGTTTCTCGATGCTCCGGATGGCAAAGCTGCCAATTGCATACTTTTCCTGAGCGCTGCGGCTTCGGGCGTCGAGGAATTGGCATCACCACCAACGAATGGCTAATCCTTGCGTCAATTTTAGTACACTGCGGCCTCCAAGACTTCCACCCTCGATGCCACCGCTAAGGAGCTCGCCAAGCTGGGCGGCATCCTCGAGAAGGACGCCAAGCTCGTCGGAATCCTGTCTGCTCCCACCCTGACCCCCGCCGACAAGTCTGCGATTGTTGCCGAGCTCATCAAGCAGGCCGGTGCCAGCGGCGCCACCCTCAAGAACTTCCTCGACACCCTCGCCGAGAACAACCGACTGGGTCTCCTCAAGGGCGTCACTGAGAAGTTTGGCCAGATCATCGCTGCTGCTCGTGGCGAGGTTGAGATGACCGTTACCAGCGCTCAGGTGCGTCATACCTTGGATTTGAACATCCTTCAATCAACCCTCGACGTTTGAAACGACACGGCAATGTCGGAATCACGCACTCAAGAAGATGAAGTATAATTCTAACACGAATCTCTGTAGGCTCTTGACCCCAAGACTCTGTCTCGCCTGGAGACTGCCGTTGCCAAGTCCTCCTACGTTGGCCAGGGCAAGAAGCTCAAGGTCACCAACGCTGTACGTTGACGCCCTTCTATATATGGGAGGGCATTGGCTCCCTCTGCTTCTGTATTTGAAAACGTCAACTCACAAATCAATGTTCTAGGTCAACCCCGAGATTGTTGGTGGACTCATTGTCGAGGTCGGCGACCGAACCATCGACCTCAGCGTCTCCGCCCGCATCGCCAAGATGAACAAGCTCCTCACTGACAACCTGTAATTTATTCATGTATAAAAAATTATCAAAACAAAGAATCCCCTTTGTTGAAACTTTTCCCCCTTTTGCCTCAACTAAAGGGGCTGAGTTTTTATAAACATCCAAAAAAGGCTCAATTTTTTTTTAAAACCAACGAAGCCCCCCACCAAAACATGTATAGAGGTTTTTTTGAGCTTGGGACAAGAAGTGATGCGGATGTGTTTTTTCTCGGGTGGTTTGTATGCGTCCATATTTTCATCTGGGAGGAGGGGGCGCAAATAGCTGCCAGCCAGGGGGGGAGAAGAGATGCTGTTGATTGGTGGCAACAGCATGTGCAAATAGAAGGCAAGTTTTTTTTTCTAGAAAATGAAGAAATGGCTTTTCTGTACACAAGCTCATGTGATGTGATCTGTCTCTGTAAGAAGAAATGCTTCGAATCAACTCAATGCGGCGCATCTTTTTCAACTGCTCATATATATTCAAGTAAAAACATAACTAACAAAATCATATACCAAGGCATGACCCAATTTGTATCCTCCAAAATCTTATACCAAACACATCTTCTTGCCTTGTACTGTAGTTCTAAATACAATATAGATCAAGCTACACCGATTTTTTGTTTTGAAAAATCCAAAATACCCTCCTCACACGACACCAGCAGAAGCCACTACTCAGCTCGAGCCTCAAACTCTTCTCCTTCGTAGCCATTTTCGCCGTTTGTATACCTTGAGAGCTGGTCAGAAATGTAGCGATGCATATGGCTGTCCGCTTCTTCCTTCTCCTTGGCCCTCTCCGGATCGTCGTGGTGAACCGAGTTGGCGACAGACCGCGCGTCGTCGTCAGTTCCGTTGACGGAGAAGTCAAAGTCGCTTCTGGCACCGATGGAGCGGGCCGTTGATGAACGTCTGATATGGCGCCTGCCACCACCGGGGTGAGGAACGCCCTTGCCCACTTGTCTCTGGAAGATATCGTCAAAGTAGTGCGCCATGGTGGCGGAGGGCGTTCGTGGAGTCTGAGGCAGACGACAGTTGATACTTTGTTTGATTCAAATTAGTCAACCATTCCAAAAAAAGAAAACAAGTCATCCATCTATCTGTACTTACCCTGTGTCATGGATCAACCGAGCAATTAGACCAGTCCATCCCGTCTGATGACTGGCACCGAGACCCCTTCCACTGTCGCCATCGAAGAACTCATAGAACCAGAGGTAGTCCTTCCAGTGCTCGTCATAGTCGAGGCGATCGTCACCAGCGTTGATGCTGCGCCTGCCGTAGTCATCTCGAGCAAAGAGATGCTGTAATCGGTGCTGGATCTCTTCCGAGACCTTGCCCAAATGCATGTAAATGCCACTGCCAGTGGGGCATTCGACCTTGAAGTCAGGTCCATAGAAGAGGTAGAATCGCTGGAGTGACTCGATCAACAAAAAGTTGACGCAAAGCCAGATTGGTCCTCTCCAGTTGCTGTTGCCGCCGAAAAGCCCAGTATCGGAGTCTCCTGGGACGTAGCCAACCGTGAACTCTTGCCCCTTTACTTCCATGGAGAAGGGGTTCTCTTTGTGAAATTTAGACAGCGAGCGGATACCATGGTCACTGAAGAATTCATCCTCATCTAGCATCCTTTTTAGGATCTTCTCCAAACGCTCCTTGCTGACGATTGACAAGAGGATACGGTCGCCTTTCCCTCTCTTCCTGATGCTGGCCATGTTCCTCTCTGCCAAGTCGCAACGGTTTGCAATAAACCATTCGACCCTCTTCTTGAACGAGGGCAGCTTGTTAATAAGCTCAGGTTCAAGAGTTGCGGTGGCATAAAGAGGAATGAGGCCGACCAAGGACCTCACAGGTAGCTGCTGAAGCCATGGGCCACCCCAGGAAATGGCATCATAGTAAAAGCCGTCCTCTTCGTTCCAGAGAGACTGTTCATCTTTCTGGCCTGTGCGGAAGGTCATGGCATCGCTGATGAAGATGAAGTGCTCAAAGAACTTTGAGGCAATGTCTTCGTAGATTCGGCGATGCTTGGCAAGCTCAAGTGCAATGTTGAGCATGGACAGGCAGTAAAACGCCATCCAACCAGTGCTGTCAGCCTGTTCAAGGACACCTCCCGTGGGCAGAGGCTCAGAACGGTTGAACAGACCGATATTATCGAGTCCCAAGAAACCACCCTCAAAGATGTTCTTGCCATCGGCATCTTTTCGATTTACCCACCAGGTGAAGTTGAGCAGAAGCTTCTGGAAAACTCGCTCAAGGAAATCGAGATCCTGGCGTCCGTACAGCTTTCTCTCAATCTTGAAGGTTCTGAAAGTGGCCCAGGCATGGACGGGAGGATTGACATCACCAAAGTTCCATTCGTATCTGTTGTAAGTGTTAGCACCACGGATGATTGACATGATTAGTTGCAAATATTTCAGAAAGGGTCGCTTACGCAGGCAGTTGACCATTGGGATGACAGTACCACTCCCTGGTAAAGAGATCGAGCTGCTTCTTCGCAAAATCCGGGTCAATCTGTGCCAAGGGGATGCAGTGGAAGGCGCTGTCCCAGGCAGCAAAGAATGGATATTCCCAAGAGTCGGGCATAGACAGGATATCGTCACAATGCATATGCTTCCACTGTGAGTTTCGGACACCCATACGATCTGTAGGCGGAGGAAGAGTGCCGGGGTCTCCCCTCGCCCACTGGTCCCAGATAAAGTAATAATGCTGCTTTGTCCACATCATGCCTGAGAAGGCTTGTCTCTGGATATTGCGCAAGTCATCAGATAGCGGGAGAGGACTGATTCTGTAATAGAACTCATCCGCTTCCTCTCTGCGTTTTTCAATGATGTCGTCAAATTCTTCTTCATCGAGGTACGACTCATCACGTTTTGTGAATCGGAAACGAACGACTGCATGTGATTGTTAGTCCGCAAACAGATACGATATACTCTACAGGATGGATCACATACCGGCGCATTCACCAGGACTGACACCGCCATCCTCGTTGAAGTTGTACCAAGCAGCGCATTTGGTGCCTGTTTGGGCAGGGTTAATAGCTTCCTTTTCTCCACCGACAATGTACCTGTGGAAGGCATCCTTGACGTAGGGCTGTTCGTTCGGCTGTTCGTAGAGGAGCTCGGTATTGGTGTCGTTTTCAGTAAACATCAGCTTAGGCATGACATCTGTTCCCGAGCTGCCGACGCCAGGAGACGGAGAGAGAAGAAAGTATCGCTCTCCAAGCTTCCAATGCTTTGATTTGGCCGAGTCTTCGGTATGGGCCGCAATCGATGGCTTCTTTTCATCCGGCTCTCTGCCCCAGGTCCAGGTGTTTCGGAACCAGACGTGAGGTACGATGTGGAGGGGGGCCGGGTCAGGGCCTCTGTTCCAGGCGGTAACACGGAAGAGGAGCTCATCTGGATCGTCAGACTCCTTGGCCGTTTCAATGAAGATGTCCCAGTATCTATCTTCGTCAAACACCCCAGTATCGAGAAGCTGGTATTCTTTGTCGTTTCTGGTTCTCCGAGCATTTTCCTTGATGAGATCATCATAAGGGAACGGCTTTTGGGGGTATTTGTAAAGGAACTTCATGTAAGAGTGCTGGCTTTATGTTAGTATCGAGAGGACATGGGGTTCTAGTGTTGAGTTGAGACGTACAGTCTAGCGAAGTAAGTTAGCGTTATTCATCAGCACAGAAAATGGTTGTTGGCTTACGGGAGTGTTATCGACATGAAAGTGGGCTTCCTTGACACTCTCGCCGTGGTTTCCTTGAGGGTTAGAAAGTCCAAAGAGACGCTCCTTCAAAAAGGGACTGGTTTAGAGATTAGGACCATGTTGCGTTTCGTTGAGGATCGGGGTCGGGATGGCATACTCTTCCTCGTTCCAGAAGGCAAAGCCAATATTTTGAAATCCATGTGTATCCGAGACACCGGCAATGCCATCTTCACCCCATCTGAAAGCTCGAGATCGTGCATCGTCGTGCGTGAAGTCTAAGGAAGAAGAAGATTAGAGCTGGTTCCAAATCCACAGAGAAGGAATATATGGACAACATACAACTCCACGCGTCTCCATCGGCACTGTAATCCTCTCGTACTATCACAAGAAGTTAGCATTGCAATCGCGTTGTGGTTTGGGCCTCCCAGCCGAGCAGAGGCTACCTGTTGCCCATTGCCTCTCGGCGACGTAGGGCCCCCATTTCTTCCAGTACTTGGTTTTCTCTCTGTCCTCTTTCAAACGCCTCTCTTCCTCGGTGAGGTATTCGTGGCCATCGTGAACAACCATTGTGCAGGAGGGATGGAGGAGGCAGCCCGTCTGGCAAGTCTAGCAGAAGCCGCGGTGATCCGGATCGCGATGCCGGCTGGATATGCCGGGGAGAGACAGCGGAGGACGGACTCGACGCAGGAGAGGAGAAGAAGCACGGAGAGATTGCGTGATGAGAAAGGAGAAGAGGAGGGAAAAGGAAGAAGAGCTGCAGCTGGAGCTTGGAGCTTGTATAAAGCGTCCTTGTCAATGGCAGGGACAAGCAATAGCCTATCAGCAATGAGCTACTTTCTCCCTCCTGGAGAGCTTGGTTTTACGAGGCGCAAGTCCAACGTGGGGCTGGCGGGAGGATGGAGGGGCACAAGTGAACACAGGCAGATTATAGTGGTTGCACCACCACCTCAACTGCAGCTGTTGGTGCCTAATGGCCGTGATGACGATTCCGTTTTACCGCCAAGTTAGTGACCTTGATAGCAGGTATAAACCATGGAACGGCGCTGTCGTTGACCGGGTTTACGTGGGCGTGATTGCACCTTGACTTCACCTTTGCACGATATAAACGGAGTGTTCCCCCGGGCCCCATGTCAGCTAACCCACGGTTTTTGACACCCAACGGTCTCACGTCTCGCTGTCAACATGACGTCGTTGTCCAGCGGATAACAGCGCACCGGGGCCAATGGCGGCGCTTGCGACCATTGATAGCAGGCTTTTCTCGCAGCATCTCTGCATAACTATGGGTTTTTTGCCCAACAGTCCAGTCTGCTTTGCATAAGGACCCCTAGCCGACGCCCATTGGAGTCCGTTCGAGCATGAGCACGAAAGTCGCCGTGAGGAGAAGCAGGAATTGAATTGGACTGCGATATGAAGGAGTGACGTCAGGACTTTTACGGCCACGGCTACTGGTCAAAGATTGGAGTCGAGTCAGCAATCGAATCCGACGACGAGCGGATATCAAGTCTCGAAATTGATAGCCTGTGGGCAGAGGCGCTACTGTAGACTAGCAGCAGTATCGGACCAGCTAAAAATCAGCACGACAGAGAACCCAAGGCTAATGTAAAAACTAAAGAAAGTAGGTAGTCGGCACTAAGACAAAGCGAGGGCGCCGTTGGAAATCCTGGAAATCCTGGAATATTTGGAATGTGGCGGGAATATGGATAACATGGACTCGAAGAACCAGGGCTGTTCATGGTAAAACTCCTACTGGTGAGATCATCAGGCACCGGAGTCAGCCACCGAGGCTGGTGGCCAGGGGGGAGGGTTCAAGGTTTCATTCTCACTATTGCCCATTGTAGGGCTCAAGCTCTGTTGGGCCTGTATCCATGCATCCATGGAGTAAAAACCCCCAGCTGTACATACCGGTGGGCGCTGGGTAAATAATCTACAGAACATTGATTAGGTAAATTTTATTATTAACAACGTGCTGTAAATCATTGCTACCAATCCGTAGTTATGAGTCCAAGCATCGGTGTAGACACGAGACATCCAGAATCACCAAATCGGTTGAATCTCGTAATCATCAATTTCATGTGCTTCCAGCCCATTTCCCAGCCAAGCAAGGCAAGGGGGCCGCTGTCTCGCCTCGGATTTGCTGTCGATATGCCCCTGTCCCAGATCTCCGAGCCCGCCAAAAGCCTGCGCTAGAGCGGCGAGGCGCTGAACAACAAATGTGGCCAGTTGAGCTTCCGCCTAGCTTCGCCACAGCATTTTCGCGGCCCTTTGATCAAATCAAATCTTTGTCCACCTCGGTGATTTCGCCTCCAAATCCTCTGGCCTGCGCCGATTGTTGATTCCAGCCTTCATCATGTTCTACTGAAGCTCTCGTTTTTTCTTGCTCTTGAATTCTCTCCATCCTTTGCTTAATTTAGCCCTTTCTTTTCTTTTCCTGTCTTCCCTCAATTTAAAGCCGTCTAATTAAAACAGGAAAACTAGAGCACCTATTCCGCGCCCCCCTTCGGCCTCTCTTCCCACAGCACCGCCCTTCCTTTACACGCCTTTCCTTTCCTTTCCCCCTTCTCTTCTTTGTCTCGACATGGCCGACACCGTTTCGCTTTTGCGGAGGCTGATACTCGAGTCACCACCGGGAGAATGGGCCATCAACCAGCTCCGTGAGCTGCTGATTGGCGCCCTCAAGCAGGGCCCAATCCCTCAGCATGTTGCCTTCGAGATGGACGGCAACAGACGTTACGCCAGAAGTCGCCGCATGGAGACTGTCGAAGGGCATCACCGTGGTTTTGAGGCCTTGGCTAGGGTTTGTTATCTGCTCCCGTCTCTACCTAAGCTATCTCTCGTGGTTAACACAAAGCTGCATCTAGATCATGGAAATCTGCTACAAGTGCGGCGTCAAAGTCGTGACTGTCTACGCGTTTAGTATCGAGAACTTTAACAGGCCAAAGTATGAGGTCGAAGGGTTGATGCAGCTTGCAAAAGTCAAGCTGGAGCAGCTGACAACCTATGGCGATATCCTTGACCGCTATGGAGCTTGCGTCCGCATCCTGGGCCAGCGTGAGTTGATACGCGAAGATGTTCTGGAAGTCATGGACAAGGCTGTAGCAAGGACCAAGCATAACAACAAGTACGTATCGAGATCTTGTGCTCTGTTGGATTAAAGAGAAGCTAACGGCCTGGTTTAGAGCCGTCCTGAACATCTGCTTCCCATACACCTCGAGGGCAGAGATGACAACTGCCATCCGATCAACCGTGCAAGAGTTTCTATCTCCGACGCCGCCCAAGAACACCCCCTTCTCTCCATCGCGCATCAGGCAAAAGATATTGTCTAGTCAATTTGACGGACGTGAGCCACTGCCCACAATCCCAGACGAGCCACTCGACGATGGCGAATACGACGACAACGATTCCTCTTCTACCACCCTGCCCTCGGACTCTCCCGAGCCTCGGTTGCTCACCAGGTCTGGGTCATACGGCTCTACGACGCTGCCCAACCCTGACAGCATCACGGTAGACACCATTGAGCGACACATATACACTGCCGATGACCCCCCTCTGGACATTTTCGTCAGGACGAGCGGTGTTGAGCGGCTCAGCGACTTCATGCTCTGGCAGTGCCACCAGGACACGCACATCTTCTTCCGCAAGTGTCTATGGCCAGATTTCGACCTCAAGGACTTTATTTGGGTGCTCTTGGAGTGGCAATGGAGGCAGAAGCAGTCGGATAGAGAGAATCCCTCGGCCAAGGCGAGGACGGCCAAGGCGCGAAGCATGATGGAGTGATTATGGCGACGATACCCCGTTTCGTTCTATAGAGAGGCATGGCATATTACATCATATCGTATTATTAGTACTCGGCGCTTTTCTTCTTCTCTCTCTTCTGGTTATGGTAGATGGCCCCTTCGATTCTCGCCATGCATTTGCTGCGTTGGACTGTAATCTCCTCTTTGTACCTATTTAACAGCTATGCTTGTCCAATTTACATACCCTCTGTGCCTTTGTCACTTAAATGCATCTAGTAGTCCGCAATAAAAATCAACTGCAATCCAGAAGCACAAAAGAGGCCCCATATGTACGGGCTCCGTAATGTGCACTCAAATGCGCGCGCAATTGTCTGCAGCTCAGCTGACGCCATACCTGTAAACCCAAAGCTCTCTCTCGGAGGCCAGCTTTTTCCGGCTGCCCAATGACAGCTGGTCTCCAGTGCGGTGCGCGCTGTGTCATGCGCCGCTAAGCTCACCAGGAACGGCAGAATCGGGCGGTACGTACCCCCGTATCTCGCGGCGGATGTTGCTCCTCGCTCCCCAAACTCAGAGATACGATTCTGCTGCTTCATCATCACCTTCGCACCGTCTCCACGCCGCCCACGCATGATCTGGCTCTCTAACCTCGGCTTTGGAGCAGGATGGCCTAGGCGGTCCCCAATCAGAGGCGTCTTTCTACTGTTTCTCCCTCTTTAGCAATATCATCGCCCTCCAAGGGCCAAAAAAAAAAAAGTTCGCCCAGCCGCTGTCGCCCCTCTACTCCGATTCCCACAACAATCACCCGTCCAGTCCTCGCCGTGTTCGCAATGAAGTCGGCCAAGGCTCCCGCCGTGGAAGCGCCGTCGCACCGGAGGTCGCAGCCTGTCCGGCAGACGCGCACAAACCCTCCTCGAAGCTCGGCGACCGCTGCTCGCTCCGGCACCAGAGACTCGCTGGGCGGCCCAGTTGGGGACCAGCCCATTGACATCTTTCCTGCCATTACGCACTTTGCCGATACCATTACCGCCCTCCCCAAAGAGCTTGTCCGACACTTTACTCTGCTCAAGGAGGTCGACGCCAAGATCTTCGCTCCCCAGGAGCAGCTTTTCAAGCTTGTCGCCTCCGCGAGGACTTTCGCCGTTCCCGAAGCGCTGGCGAGCAATGACGCCTCCAGCACGACGGCGCTGAGCTCTGCAGCCGCCAACACCCAGGCAAGCTCCAACGGAATTGCGTTCAAGCAGCACCATCAGCCCGTAATCTCGACCGAAGATACCAACGGCGGCGTGTTCGACCCCTCCAACCTCCATCGCCGCCAGCTGTTCCGCCAGACCGCGATCAAGATACAAGAAATGCTCGTGTCGCTAGAGGAGAAGAACCATGTCATTTCCACAGCGAATGAGGCGTTGCAGAGGCAGCTGGCTCGCGCGGAGGATGTATGGCCATATCTAGAAAACGAATTCAGCGACGAAGCGAAATGGGGAAGCACCACACACTGGGCGTACCCCGAAAACCGCAATGGCAAGTCTTCGGCGGCAGCTGAAAGATCCAGGCGCGATGGTGCGGCGGCGATTTCGGCTGCTGCACAGGCCCTGGCAGAACAGGCCGCCGCTCGAAGCGACGCCAGAAAGCAGGCTGTCCAAGCCAAGAAGAGTCAAAAGGTGCATGCCCTTGACTCCGAAGCGGATGATCATGATAGCCGGACCAAGGATGGCAACAACAAGAAAACTAGCTCCAGCAAAGTTCGAAAGACGGCCGATAGCAACAACGTTGGTTTAGGTATCTCTACTGGAGCTTCTTCCAATAACAACCCTCCCCAGAAGAGGCGCAAAGTAGACAAGGAAAAGGAAAAAGAAAAAGACAAGGACAAGGGCCAAGACAAGGAGAAAGCTGTTGCCAGTGGTGGAGAGGCGCCACAGATGGAGCGTGCCATGAGCCTCGTCTTTGGGAACAACTCATCCAAAACAAAGCCCACCACGAGCCCTCGAGAGACTCCAGCTCCAGAGGTGCCCAAGAAACGCAAGGCTCTGCCTACAAGCAGCGGCCAATCCAAGAAAAAGTACGGCCTTGTCTATTCTCATTCCCTACCTCTCTATCTGCTCTTTGACCTAGACTATGGTACTGACTGCCTCGTGCCTTTTTCCAGGAATGCTCTATCCGCTACCATGTCCCCGTCAGCTGCGTCGTCTCCTGTCCTAGGAGTTTTGCCAGAGACAAAGGTGCCAACAAGCCGCCCGTCACCGGCGCCGGCGCCGGCACCCACGCCCGCCCCTCGTCCGACGACGTCCCGCGCGCGACAGAATTCTATACAGTCAAACTCGGAAACCAGCAAGGCCAGGCCCCCTTCGTCGGCAGCGAAGAAGACAAACGGGAATATCCCCAGCACGCCGGAAATCACACCGGCCGCAAACTGGTCACGCCCTGGCCATGACTCGGAACCTAGCAAGGAACCCGCGGTAACGGTCAAGACTGAGCCATCGCCAAAGGAGCCAGAGCAAGTAGAGGACAAGCCTGCGGCGACCCCTATCCCTCCTGCTATTACCACCACCTCCTCCCTCAGCCGCCGGAATAGCAGGGTGGACGAGACGGACCGCAAGAGCGAGCCTACTCAGTCTACATCGCAAAGCACGGGAATGGTCACGACCAAAAGTGGTAGAGCAAGCAAGCCATCCACCCCGGCTCTACCCAGTTTCCAAGACGCGGCCGCCGCCAGGCCGCGGACGACGCGCAATGCTGAGCCAACGGGCAATGGCAAAAAGACTCAGCAGAAGAAGGGCGTTGCAGGAGCACAGGCTCTGGCTCAGCTTGTGGATGAGGACGGAAACAGCAGCATGCAGGGCGACGACGGCGACGAAGATGCCGATGTTGACGCAGACGAAGCGACCTACTGCTACTGTAACAGCATCAGCTATGGTGCCATGGTTGCGTGCGATTCTGACGACTGTGCTCGCGAATGGTTCCATTTGGCCTGTGTGGGCCTAAAGGTTGCGCCAAGTTCGAAAAGTAAGTTTCAACATGACCCTTTCCAATGGTGTTGGACGACGATGCTAACCACGCCTGATAGCCAAATGGTACTGCCCAGACTGCAAGGAACGCCTCAAGATGGGCAGCAAGAAGAATGGTAGCCGATAGTTGAAGGCTCTGACGGCGGAGACAAAGCTGGCAAGGCGTTTAGCAAGGCAGATGCTAAGGCTTGATTGAAGAAAAGCATCCGTTGCCTTTGGAGTACCAGACATTGTTTATGATGCGTTTTTGTGTGTTTTTGGCTGCTCGGCGTTTGTCTCAACGTGTCTCTTCTGTTTCATTCTTTTCTTTTCTTACCCTTTTCCTTCTTTAATTCCCACAAGCATGCAGCATCATGCTCATTTCAACAACCACCACGCGGCGTTTTGTTCACATAGGATTCGGCCACATATCATATCAGGCTTGTTACGGATATCATTCACACTCGGGTTTCCAGCTTCGGATTTACGCAGTCTTTTGCGTGTATGAGACGCACCCTTACTTACGCAAAAGATCTGAGAAGGGGAAAACATCTTGCCGAGGCAGGTACATGTTGGAAGCATAGACAAATATGTCGTTATTGGCGTCGCAATGCAAACTGGGAGGCGGGTTCTTTGGTGGTATTTGGACGGGGGGGAGGGATTACCTGTGACAAACTGTGGACGTCGAAACGGACCAATCGGCAGCAGATTCTTAGTGATGGTGATTCCTCCAAGGTAGCACGCGGTTCTAGACTGACTCTACCAGACGATGAGGGATGCCGGTGGCCGTTTTTGATGTTTGTTTTTCGGTGGTGAAGCTGGGAAACGGATGACGGGATTCTCATTAGGTAACACGGATGCACTAGGTAGCTTCGGCAGGATAGCTCAAAGGCAACTCTGCATATATAGGTCCGAAAGGTCCGCCAATAGACATAATCATTGATGAAGCGACGTGGAGCACAATGTGCGTGATGGAATACGTGTCTGGCCCCATGCTCATGTAGATGCCTGCCTACCTACCCAGGAGGTACTGTACTTAGTAAGTAAATCATGTATGAGGCATATGGGGTAGACGGGGTATATGGGGATGATTTATCAGTACTACTACCTAGGTAGTATAACAGGGAGTAATGGAGAGGGACTATTTCTAGCGACAGTCAGAGGTGTACAGTAGAGGATGAAGCATTGCAGACCAAGCTGAGGGTCGTATTATTACCTCATAAACGAAGCTTTGTGTTTCATTGCTGCTCGTATCATATCACGCGGAATAGAAGTTACTAACTCTGACCTTACCTACAGCTCTAGCATAGGTACTCCGTGTAATAGCATCAATCCCTGCCAACTGTATACCTACATATCTACGTAGCAATACATGCTGTGCCAAGATGGAGATATATTGCCTTGCATCTCAATGGCGACACGACCAACCAAGCACAGCAGATTCCCTGGCAATATACGCGGCTAATACGGCACGGCCTCATCCAAAGCGACCTCTTCCCCTGGGTTTCCTCCTCCGAAACAAACCCACGAATCTGCGGTTTCTGGCATCAATCACCACGAGGAGGCTCACTCACGCGACATGTGCAAGTAACCCATCTTTACCCACCAGCACTAACCAGCTGCAAAGGTCTTTTGATGTCTGGAAGCAATGAAAACTGAATGCTAAATAAGGGGGGATTTTCCGACTGCAACGTGCCCCCCCTAACATCATTTTTGTGTGGTTTTGTTTGTGTTTGTTTAAATCAGGCTGATGGTATTCACACGCCCCCCCCCCCCCCCCCCCCTCCTTGTTCCCCCGTATTTCGAGAGGGGAAGGGGGGGAGCTTTAATTACGTTAAAGTAATGAATATTCCGCGTGCCCTCGTTGGGCCATGGCGGTTTAGGTGGTTAGGTGGCTTTTTGAAAGAAAAAAGTATTGGATGAGGGAAACATTGGCTGGCTGGATGCATGAACACAACCGAGGCAGCATCTTGCGTAATGTAAGTCCGGTCAAAGCATCTCCGGAGTCGACTTGTAACACGCATAGAGTTTTTGAAAACCCATGAAGAAAATAGAAGAAGAAAAAAAGCCGCACATGATTGCCCAGCAAAAAGTAAGCTGACTGATCTCACTGCACAGAGAAGAGCAAAACAGGTGTCTCTTTTCTGCGACAACACTCAGGCCAGACAATAAACGGCCGTGTTAGCGCTCCGCGTGATGCCTCTTCCTCCGCTCATTTACATAACGAAAATCTGGGGAAGAAAATTTCTAGGCCTTTTTCTAGCCCCCCTGTTGAGGCGTCACTAATCCGCTAGCAGCAACATCTGAACAGCGGCCCCTTGCTCACGCTCCCTTTTTTTCTCCTTCCCTTTCCCAGTGTGGGAGGAGGGACCCAAGAGCCGCGCTGACGGATCTGAGCTAGTGGCATAATAATAGCCGGTCTAGCAGAAACAAGAGCGAGAAGGGGGAAAAAATAGTGCAGTAGCATCAAATATTGGAAAAGCGAGTGGTGGACGAGAGAGATCTGGACTAGGGTGGAGGGGAGGGGAGGGGTGGTTCTGTGGCTGTGGCTGTGGCTGTGCGCTTATGTGTTCGTTCGCTGAAAAAAAAAGTGTGGCTGAGGGAGCACCGTTATCGATAACGACTAGCGGCTAAAAAAAATTATGGCAGAGTTTTGCTGAGGGTGGACGAACGTTGTTCGATTTGATGATACTGATACCCAGTTTAGCATCTTCACAATCCACATCAAACAGCCACGATGCGGTACGTCTTCAGGATACGGGTCTCTACGAGGAACAATTTACTGACTGGGCCTTTAGGATTGAGGACTGCAGCTTTTGTGGCCGTCCGGCCTACCCTTCCAAGGGTATTACCTTTGTCAGAAATGATGGTGAGTTCCCGCCACATGGATTTTGTCCCCCCTCCATACGATCTGTTAGATAGCAATGGCAAACTAACCAAGGCTTGCCCTTCTTGTCTAGGCAAATCATTCAGATTCTGCAGATCAAAATGCAACCGCAACTACAAGATGAAGCGTAACCCCCGCAAGCTGAAGTGGACAAAGGCCTACCGCCGCAACGCCGGCAAGGAGATGACGGTCGACAGCACCCTGCAGTTCGCCCAGCGCCGCAACGAGCCCATCCGCTACGACCGCGACCTGGCCACCAAGACCATGGCCGCCATCAAGCGCGTCAGCGAGATCCGCGCCCGCCGCGAGCGTGTCTTCTACAAGAAGCGCATGGCCGGCAAGCGCGAGAAGGAGCTGGCCATTGCCCGCAAGCTGGTCGCCGAGAACGAGCACCTGCTGCCCCGCCTCCGCGGAAGCGAGAAGAAGAGGCTGGCCGAGCTGGCGGCCCAGGGCGCCGACGTGGCCGCCGAGGAGGAGCTGCTGTCTACGCGCAAGAACACGATCAAGGCGTTTGGCGGCGAGCAGAGGAGGATCAAGGTCCGGGTGGACGGAGGCGTGGAGGAAGAGGTGGAGACTTTCCGGGACGAGGAGGACGAAGAGGAGGAGGAGGACGACGATGTCGACATGGAGGATTGAGCGGGAGCGTGGCCGGGCTCGTCACTTTTGTTACGACGGGATTGGCTGCCGTTGGGCTGGCCTCGAGGGTTACAATGTTGTTGGTGGTCTGTCTGGTGATTGGTCAAGACTCGTGCGGGTCCAGCGGCTTTCGTCAGCGTTGGGTTATTTATCGGCGTTTTTAAGGCATATACAAGTACAGTAATGGAAAACAAAAAGTCCTTCACAAGGTTGTTGTTGTTTGGTGCAACCAGATGCGAGTTGGTTATGTTGGGAGCTGCTGCTTTCCTGCAGGTGGTCGGTGCTACGGGGGTTGCAGCGTGATGTGATTTGTGAGCACAAGAAAAAGGGCAATGGGTGAAACCCGTCCGATGGCCTGCAGTGTTTTACGATGGCCGGCAGAAAAGGTGGCTGCATCGCGTATCGAGCGCCTGATGCTTGTGCTACGGAAGCACTTGGTGCTACCAAGGCAGGAAAGCTGCTGTTGCATGCCAACGACGAAGCAAGGGGGGGTTTTGAAGTGTAAGGATGAGGTAGAAGCAGGGAGCGTGTGATGACTTGTTTGTGGGCATCGAATCATTTGTTAGGCAATTCTTGGCTGCAATGTCGCCAGAACATGGAGCATGTTGTACCAATCAGATATGGGCAGGGTACCGGTGCTTTCAACCCATCGATTAATTCCATCAAGTTAATTCATGTAAACTGAGTAGCATTGTCAGAAGTGGTGAGGATGGAATGTATGCCTTTGCCCGCTGGAGAGACATGATTTCAAGAGCAAGGCGATGTGGTTATCAGGCATCACGATTTTGTCTCACTCTGCAGCCACAGGCTCTTTGGGGTTAAGAGAGAGAAAAAGTCCGAGATGCAGAGTTGCCGTTTTGGTAAACTTGCGACAAAGAGAATGGGCAGAGACAAAAATCAAGGTTAAATACGTTAGCACGCCATTTCAGGGCTGCTGAGTGGTCGTGTTTTGCTCTGGCCTGTCTGGGTGCATGATAAGGGTGGGCAGGCGTTGCAATAAAAAAAAAAAGGCAGCGGGATCTGATAAGAGATGCACGGGGATCTGGATGACGTCTGTACTTGAGCGCCACGTCTTGTCTGTTGGCCCTATCCGAAATTCGCATTCCCGTCTGATTCCAGTTTGTCATGTCACCAAAAGACAGGCTTCGTAATGATGCAGCAACAACCTTGAAGTTATTACTCACCCTCCCTTCTGGCAAAGCAATCCTGGAGTCCGACGTCGCAGAGCAGTTGGACAGGCGAGGGGTGTGGATAGCAAAGAAAAAGGCGCCAGGACGGGATTCCATGTAAAAATTCAGCCTCTGGATCTGGGTCCATCGGGCATCGGCTGGCTTCGGTTCACACGGCGGCTGCTGTGCTGCAGCCTTGAGCGGCCATGCATGATACTCGTACTAACGCGCGAAGAAGCTGTGTGTCTGATTCGCCTGAATTGTTGGGCATCGCGGCTTTGGCAAAGGGGAACCTGCAATTGGTGCTGCCGGTGATCCAGCCACGTTGACGGGCCTCGTACTCACTCATACGAGGTATGGGGGATTCATCTTACATACAACGCAGCAGCAGCTGTTAACGCCGGGAACCCACTCGATGTCGCATCCGATGGCCGACAGCGACTACAAGTACGGATACCAATGATTACTATGAGACCCAGAACGGGGTGCGCAATAAGCTGTCAAGCACTGCACTGCAGGTATGTACGAGTACGATATGTCTTGGCAAAGCACACAGGCCTGAGACCGGAATCTCGGATCACGACCGCCAGCAGAGCAGGCTCGTGACCTGCTTGATGACGGCAGAGAGAGAAAGCAGAAAGCAGAAAGCAGAAAGCAGAAGCTGGACGAAGCTGGACGAAGCACGGAGTATAGCATACGAAAGATGGAATTCGCTCTTGCTTTCCGAACGCTATGGCGGCGTGCCCGATCCGATGCCATTGACCAATCCCAAGCGGGATGGCAGCATGTCGTTGGCGTGGTTGTCCATGGATGGCCATGGATGGCCAAATCGGACCCCAAACACGGGGAAGCTGTCTCGCTGGCTTGTCGCATCGACGGGTCGTCAGATGAACACGCCAGGCCTCTCCATGAATTCCGCGTACCAGTACCTGGGCGGCGCAAACGCGAGAACGATCATCGATGGCATTTTTAAGGGGTGGCCTGTCCATCAGGAGCTTTGGTTGCATTGGCCTTTTCCCGGCATTGTGGGCAAGCGAGATGGCTGGATGGAAGAGGAAAAGCACCAACGACGAGAGAGATCACGAGGACAAGTTTGCTAAGTAACGTTGAGTTGGAGCTTCGAAGGCCTAGGCCTAGAAGCTGGGAGGAGGAAGAAGAAGGGCGACTGATTATGTAACAGATATTCGGGGGGACTTTGAGGCTAGAGAGGCTTGGAGATGCTTTGCCAAACCCGGAATTTCTATTACGGCACTCCAACCAGCGTCATACCCACCGCGCCTCCCGAGCCGGAGCGATTGACCAGACGACTGTTTTTTTTTTTTTGCCTTCAATGCCCTGCTTTTGCTTTCGGGCAAGATGACGTGGTGAGATGAGGATGGAAAGCCACCGGGAGGAATAGAGTGCTGATGAACTCTGAATAATCTCAGTCTTCGTACCTGTAAGAGGCACCGCCCCAACTCAGGTACTTCTTATACTTTGCTGCAATGGGCAAGCCGCAGAAGCCTTGGGCAATGTTCCGGAGGCCAGAAGAGGAAAAAAACAACCTGCAAAGCGCGGACGAAGGATTTTGGTGATGCCGCCGCCCCTTGGGTGCATGCACCTGTACCCGTACCTGTACGAGGACGTGTACATACGAGCCCAGAGCAACAGCCGTCCAGTGCCCTCCCTTTTTTACCTTTCCCCCAAATTGCATCAATTGCATCAATTGACACGCCCCCCGACTCGCTGCTTGCTCATATTCCATGACTATGAGCCAAGTGGCACTTGCTCCCAGCGCTGCTCACCTGACGGGCAGAAACATCCAGTCACCGGTTTTCATTACACAATCCAGACGTGCTGTGAGCTAATGGGGGGCGCCGCGTGCCAGCACGTTCCCGCCCCGGAGCGCCAATCGAGAGCCCTGGTGCAGCAGCTGCAGCGCTGGAGAGCCCTAAAGGCCCGCGGCAAACGCTCCCCCGTCAGGCCTGTGCTGGTCAGTGGCGCAGAGAGCAGCATCTCCGGCCACCGCTATGCCGCAAATCCTGGGGTGCTGTTGCGTTTGCGTTTGCGTCCATGATCAGCACTTGTACCGGTACATGCTGCGAGGTGTCACGACTTCCAAGTTGGTGTTGGGTGCTGGCGTCAACGCACTAGCGCAAGTACAGGTACGAGCAAACACAGCACAGGCACAGGCACAAACGATCCCCCCAAAATGGGTGCCGCATTGGGTCTCGCAGCTGGGTCTATCTGCACACCCCCCGGGCGCAACGAGGCCCCTTAGCAGCAAATCTTCCCCCCCAAGAAAGGTCCCGAGTGCTCGAAACTTCGCCTTAGTTCCACACCCCCCCTGTCCGACTCGGACGACGTTCGACTTACACATAAAAATCCCCAGAACCACCACGAAACCGCCACCGGACAGGACCTGTTCTTTCGCCCTTATAACAGGCTTTTGTCTAGGTTTGCACGCTGGTTTTTCTGCAATTCTGCGTCGTCGTGTTGTGCAAAGAAATACCCCAAGCGTTCTGAATCATTTCGTTGTGCAGCAGTGCCTTTCGTTTGCTGGAGCCCGCTTCACCTCTACCTCCATCTCCCGTGCGTGTCTGTTGTCTTTGCTTGGAGGGAGAAGAAGAAAAAGAAGAACAAGGAAGCAAGAAGAAGCGATAGCAAGACGATTCGACGATTGTTTATTCTCCCAAGCGAAAAAGAGGACAGCAAAGACCCCTCAAGCCCTCATCTCGTCCAGTTTCTCTCCTCACCAACGACGTTCCAAAAACCCTCCCCTCTCCACTTACCACGCGAAGACAAGAGTCATTACCTACAAACTTCCCACTAGCTTCGGCGCCACAACCAGACTAAACTTTTGCTCGACCGGGCTAACACGACATACCCTTTGTTTGTCCCGAGAAAGAGCATATAACTATAACTACATGGCCACCCCCCGGGGCTCTGAGCGCCGACGACCTTCGGTGCTCGAACACGCTGCTTCCAACCCCTTCAAGGGCTCGAGTATGGCTCGCGCGATCTCTCCACCGTCCGAGACAGCCTCGCGATCCTCCTTCTCGTCGGTGCGCGAAAACGACGATGGAATCGCCCAGACCTTCACCCGATCCAAGATCTCGTCGTACACGGAGGTGCCCGAGGATGTCTTTGACGAATCACCAGTGGCCGAGCTGCCTCAGTCGGCCTTCCACCAACCCTTGACGCAGCCAAACAGCAAGCTCCACGGCTTCTGGTACCCTGCCGACGGCTTCAGAGGATGGCGGGAGATTCCTCTCAAGGGACGGACGGCCAGCCGCAGCTGCGAGGATCTGCACAAGCTGCATATGACTTGGGAGACTCCAGCTCCTGTTGTCGACAAGTCCCACGAAGCCTATCCGACGACTGCGTCGCCTCTCGAGCAGCTGCCCAGCGAAGTGCTAGGTAATTTCTTTCCCCTCTCAATTTTCTAAGCTTTCTTCTATAGTTTGTTGGACGGTGGAGTGCATTGTAAAAATAGAAAAAATTGAGTAACGGGGCTTGGGCTAACCATCTCTTCCGTCACAGGTGCCATTATCGACCTTCTATTCATTGAGCTTCCTCCCAACGGATTAACCACTCGCAACGCCGACCTCATGTCCCTACTCCTCACATCTCGATCTCTTCACGCTGCCACCCTCACCACTCTCTACCGACACGTTACTATTCCCCACTCTCGAATCTTCCGCAAGTTCCTAGCCACCATTACGGCATACCCGTCGTTGGCGACCATTGTGCGGCGCCTCGACTTTAGTCACTTCAACCCCTCCATGTTCTTCACCACGGCCAGCGAGAGGGCACAGGCTCGGAATCTGACATCAGAGACGCTTGTCCAATGCCTGAAGCTGACGCCATACCTTCAAGAGTTCCTGGTTCAGGAATACATCGACGACGATCTTAGCGCCGATGTACTGCGCCAGCTCTTCTTCAACTCCCCCCAACTCCGCGCATTAGACTTTTGTGGCTGCTCTTCCCTCTCTTTCAAGAACTCATTCATCAGTGTGTTGGGCGACGAGTGGCCCGAAACTCTATCCGTCACAAAGCTTTCCTTCCACAAGTGTCTCAGCCTACCTTCGTCGGTCTTTGAGAAGATTCTTCCTCGACTGCCTCGGTTGACTCATCTGGACGTTGCGGGGACACGCATCACCGACCAAGCCCTTCTCTCCATCCCCGCATCTGCGAGACTCACCCATCTCAATCTTGCCAAATGCAAGGATCTATCTGCAGAGGCTGTTCTGCAATTCATCTCATCTCACCCCGCCGCCAAGTCTTTGATCTTCCTCAGCCTCGCCACCGATGCGAGCAACCACTTGTTACTGGGCAAGGAGGATGTTGATCAGCTTCTACCAAAGCTGCCAAACACTCTGCGTTCGCTGAGCCTGCGGGGCAGCCGAATGGAGTCCTCACACCTGCCTGAGCTTATCAGACTCTCTCAGTCTCTGGAGGAGCTCGCTCTTGGTCGTGGGTTGGGCATGGCTGACATCCAAGGCCTCTTCTACCAGGGCCAAAAAGCCCTGCCTCATAACCTGAAATTTCTTGATATTTCAGACATTGATACCCTCATCGGAAGCGCCAGCGAACTGCTGGCGCCCGCCTCGGCTCCGCTTCATGTGATTGAAATCGGCGAGCGGTCTTATGAACGGGCTGCCAAGGTCAACAAGAATCTCGAGCGTGTAGGCTGGACTGCCAAAGAGTTTGGTAGCCGCTACTGGCTTGTACGGAGAAACCCGGACGGCACGACTCAGGATAACGGAGGGCGCCTGTGGAAGATGGGCGCCGACAGCTGGGGAATGAGAAAGATCCCCGTCGCCGTGGCCGAAGTCGGCGGCATGTACGGCTCCTTTATGTTTGGACGACGTCTCTAATGAATCGCTTTGCTTTGCTTTTCTTTTTCCTTACTCTGTCTACGCCTCTAAAGGTTGATTGGAATTTGCGTTTACTTTCGGGCATCTGTTCGGTTTTGCCCTTCCTCTACTCTGGATTTTATCACGATCAGCATGGTGCATACAAGCTTGCTTTCGGACGGTGTTTGGGACTGGGAAGATATCCAAAAGCATACTTTTACTCAGCGTTCTGTTTAGTAGGGGAAAAGATACAAAAAAAAGTTTGGGCGTTTATTGGGACCGAATGTCAAAGAGTGACGCGTGGCTGAAGGGATAACGAGGGGCGCAAAGCATCGTGTTTGGGAATATCCACTTTTAGAGGCGCATGCACCAAAGGTTTATCTTGTCGTTCCTGATTTAGTGCTCTACATAGTTGCTAATTGGACGAGTGAATGAATGAATCACAATTGATGAGAGTGTCTATTTGTCGGTGAATGGTCCCATGCAAGATGCAAGGCGGCAGAGGCATCGCCGTCTTATGTGACCTATTTAGGAAATGTCCAGGAATGGATGAGTAATGACGGGAGCCCAGCACAGCACGGTCGCTCAAGATGGCACAACTGGCGTCTGCGACAATGAGAAAAGGCTATATCCATACAAAATCCAAAAAACAATTAGATAATAACAATAATAAAGGAACATTTGTAAATGCAAAGTATTTCGCTCATTCTCAATGCAACGCAATGCCCTACATTAAACTATGATGCCGTAAGTTAGGTTACGGGCGGCTCTAGTTTTGGCTCCGACTAACATGCGCAGGCGGTGCAGTGCAGTAGAGCTGAGGCGGTTCACGTGACGGATGCAGGTACCTACGTAACGGGACAATTCGCGGCGCCGTCAGTATCCCTAGTACCTTCAATCCATCCCCCAAGGAGCTTCTCTCTTTCAACATCTCCCTCCCAACCCCAACGCAGTCCTCGAGTTGGGCCCTGGAGTCTTCACAACGCATCACCATGGCGCCGCGAAAGGACACGCCGTTCCGCTCGGCGGAAATGAGCATGGTGCAGCTCTACGTCTCCAACGAAATCGGTCGGGAGGTTGTGACTGCGCTCGGAGAGCTTGGCCTGTGCCAGTTTCGCGATGTATGTATTGCCCTGCCCTTTGTTGGCGTTTTGCCTTGGATGACGCCGATCCATGACAGCCGAAGTTTGCTAACCTGTTTCTCTGTTGAATAGCTCAATGAGGATGTCAGCGCCTTCCAGCGAACCTTTACTCAGGAGATTCGACGACTTGATAATGTCGAGCGACAGCTACGTACGTCACTGGCGAGACATCTCGCTCCATCTACCCACCCATCGACACCGACGTGGTTTCGACTAACGCTCAGTGCTTAGGCTACTTTTACGCTCAGATGGAGAAGGCGGGCATTCCACTGCGGAAGCTGGATCTTGACGCTGAGAAGCTTGCGTCTCCGTCGACGTCAGAGATCGACGAGCTTGCTGAGCGGGCTCAGAAGCTTGAGCAGCGCATTTCCGCCCTCAACGACAGCTACGAGACGCTGAAGAAGCGCGAGGGTGATCTCACCGAGTGGCGCTGGGTTCTACGCGAGGCCGGCAGCTTTTTCGACCGTGCCCACGGCAACGTCGATGAAATCCGCGCGTCGACCGACAATGACGATGCGCCTCTCCTATCCGACATCGAGCAGCACAACACCGCGTCCGACGTTGAGCGCTCATTCTCCGGCATGAACATTGGCTTTGTTGCCGGTGTCATCAATAGGGACCGTGTCGCCGCCTTCGAGCGTATCCTCTGGAGAACTCTCCGAGGAAACCTGTACATGAACCAGTCGGAGATCCCGGAGCCCTTGATTGACCCGACCAACAACGAGGCCATCCAGAAGAATGTCTTTGTCATCTTCGCCCACGGCAAGGAGATTCTCAGCAAGATCCGCAAGATCTCCGAGTCCATGGGTGCCGACGTCTACAACGTCGACGAGAACAGCGATCTTCGCCGCGACCAGATCCACGAGGTCAACAACCGTCTGGAGGATGTGCAAAACGTCTTGCGCAACACCCAGGCCACTCTTGAGGCTGAGCTCAACCAAATCTCCCAGTCGCTGGCTCCCTGGACCGTGCTCATCTCCAAGGAGAAGGCTGTCTACAGCACGCTCAACCTTCTCTCGTATGATTCGGCTCGCCGAACGCTCATCGCCGAGGCATGGTGCCCCACCAACGACATGCCTCTCATCCGCTCCACGCTGCAAGATGTCACCAACCGAGCCGGCTTGTCCGTCCCATCCATCGTCAACGAGATTATCACCAACAAGAAACCCCCGACCTACCTCAAGACCAACAAGTTTACCGAGGGTTTCCAGACCATTGTCAACGCATATGGCACGGCCACATACCAAGAAGTCAACCCTGCTCTGCCTGTCATTGTCACCTTCCCATTCCTGTTTGCCGTCATGTTTGGTGACTTGGGCCACGCCGTCATCATGCTTTCTGCCGCCTTGGCCATGATCTACTGGGAAAAGTCGCTGAAGAAGGTGTCCTTTGAACTGTTTGCCATGATTTTCTACGGCCGATACATTGCTCTCGTCATGGCGGTCTTCTCCGTCTTCACAGGTCTCATGTACAACGACATCTTCTCCAAGTCCATGACTCTCTGGGGTAGTGCGTGGGAGTATGAGCATCCCGAACACTGGACCGAAGGCACGCCCGTCGTTGCTGTTCTGAACGATAAAGGCTATCGCTATCCGTTCGGCCTCGACTGGGCCTGGCACGGCACTGAAAACAACCTCCTGTTCACCAACAGTTACAAGATGAAAATGAGTATCATCCTCGGCTGGGCTCACATGACATACTCGCTGTGCTTCTCGTACATCAACGCCAGACACTTCAAGAAGCCCATTGACATTTGGGGCAACTTCGTTCCCGGCATGATCTTCTTCCAGTCCATCTTTGGCTACCTTGTCGTTTGCATTATCTACAAGTGGTCGGTTGACTGGAATGCTGTCGGCAGGGCTCCTCCCGGCCTGCTGAACATGCTGATCTACATGTTCCTGCAACCCGGAAAGCTGGATGAGCGTTTGTATGCTGGACAAGAGTATGTCCAGAGCATCTTGCTTCTGCTCGCTTTTGTTCAAGTGCCCGTCCTGCTTTTCCTCAAGCCCTTCTACCTTCGTTGGGAGAACAACAAGACCCGCGCCAGGGGGTACCGAGGCCTCGGCGAGACCTCTCGAGTTAGTGCCTTGGACGGCGATGACGAGAACGAGGCCCTGGTCGGTGGACACGGCAATAGTTTTGACGACGGCGATGGCGTTGCCATGATTTCTCAGAACATTGATGATGAGCATGAGGAGTTTGAGTTTAGCGAGATCATGATTCATCAAATCATTCACACCATTGGTAAGTTGATTCCAACTAGATGAATAGTCGTCATCTAAGTAGATGGAATTGCTAACAACCATCCCCTTTAGAATTCTGCCTGAATTGCGTTTCTCACACCGCGTCCTACCTGCGTCTCTGGGCCTTGTCGCTTGCTCACCAGCAGCTCAGCGTTGTGCTCTGGGACATGACCATTGGTCCCTGCCTCGCGACTGGAGGCGTGCTTGGTGTTTTCATGATTGTCGTTGGCTTCTACTTGTGGTTCTTCCTTAGTAAGTCTTCACAACACCCACTTGTGGAATTTTACTCTAGATTTCTAACAATTCCTTTAGCAATTGCCATTTTGGTTGCCATGGAGGGCACAAGTGCCATGTTGCACTCTCTCCGACTGGCGTGGGTCGAGTCCTTCTCCAAGTTTGCAGAGTTCAACGGTTGGCCGTTTGCGCCCTTTTCGTTCAACACTCTGATAGAAGAGTCGGAAGAGTTGAAGAATTACCTGGAATAACTGGGAGCATGTGCGCGGTGTTATCTGTGGAACTAATTATCTCCTTTGTTGTTTTCTCTCTCCGTTTTTCTTCCAACCCTTTCCGTGTAGTAGACCTAGTGAGCTAGTTAAAGCCCCCTTTGTATGATTATATATCTTGCATCTCTTATATTTGTACGCCAGACTCTTATGTAAAGGGAAAAGTAGAAAGGAAATAATGATATGCTGATCTACTCATGGTTACGATACAATTTACGTGATTGTTTTGTTCTTGTGATCTTTACAATTGGCATGTTTCATTTTTGACGCTGGTATCTATCTAAGTATGTAACCACCTCTACTATTCCCACCACCAACAGGAGGATATCGACAAAATCCCAAGTCCCCATCCCTATCCCACATGTCTCTCGTAATCGAAGAAAAAAATCACCATCATAGAAGAATTACCTAGCACTTCTTCCTTATCCCCATAGCGGAGCGGTGACTTCGACTGCTCGCTCAACCACGGCGCGCACTCTGTCCGCAAACACCTTGTTGTTGCATTCCACCTCGAGATCCTCCAGCCAGATGGTCGCCGTCATCTTGTCCACTTTGATCGATATCCCCGGGACGGGGATGCCAATCTTGTGGAGGCGCGCGATTTCCTTGTGCTGGCGCTCCTGCAGCTGCTGCTTGGCGGCGTCCTCGTCGACATCCATGGCTTCGGGTTTGATGTCCTCGCCGTTGGCGTTTTCCTCCTTCACTGCCTCTTTGTCGTCGTCGTCGTCGTCTTCTTCTTCTTCTTCTTTCTTCTCCTCTTTGGGGGAAGGGGAGACGGCGGGCAGAGGGGGCAGCTTGGGGTCCTCGACGGGAGCGACGTTGTCGGCGCCGAACTGGGCTTCCAGGAACCACATGAGACGCTCGAGACGGTCGGCGGGGGAGATGTGAGCGTGCGGGTTCTTGCTGTCGGGCTGAGCGGCATAGAGCTTGTTGTCATCGGACTCGGCGTGAGAGTGCGAGTGAGAATGCTTGCCGTTGGAAGAGCGCTTGACGGCGGCAGGCGAGCTCTCGACGGAAAACAGCACCGCCATGACGGAGTCGGCGATGCCGTCGTTGAGCATGTTGCCCTCCCACTCCAGCTCGACCTCGCCGTTGGTGCGATACCGCAGTGAGACGCAGCCCATGACCAGATAGGCTGCCACTAGGTTGGCGACCTCTTCGTCCGCGTCCTCGGCCATCTTCTCATCTTCCCCATCCGGCTTGCCGCCCCTGACACGGCGCATCTCCGGAAGCTCCTCTACAGCTCCAAACGTGCCCTCCAGAGCCCAGCGCACGAGATCCACGCCGGCGGCACTCAGGGTGAGACGCTGCTTACACGTAATGGTCGTGGTGTTGAGGCCGGCATACTCGCGCAGGTCCTCGGGGGCCATGAGAGAGAGCTTAAAGTCGTTTTGGACGAGCACTCCGGTGACGAGCGGCGCGGAGGCGTCAACGTCCTTGGGGGGAGCGATGGAGGCGAGTTTGCCGACTACTTTGGCGGTCTTGTCGGCTTTGAAGGGGATGCGGAGCTCTTCGCAGTTGCGAGGAGAGTAGACTTTGACCTTTGTGGTTTTGCTGGCGTTGAGGGAGAGAAGCTTCGATTTGAGACGCATCATGTTGTGCTGCTCGCCGTGGACTAGGATCTGCATTGTTACAATAGTTAGTAAATCACTTCTTCCTGACATGAAGGAAAGGGAGAGAGTGAGCAACGTACAACAACAGGCGCCGCAACTTCCTCGATAAACTCTCTGTTCTCGACACCATCAACGTGGGCCGCGAAAGAGTACTCCTGAACGCTGCATCGCCGGGGAATGAGCACCTTTTCCGAATCAGCTCCCGGGCCTCGACGAGCGCCTGCAATGCTGCGAGACATGACGGCCTGGATCTGATCGGGCTCCTGCATGATCTGCCGGGCCATGGTGCCTTCGACACTGTAACCAGTGATGATGACGCCGTTCTTTTCGCTGGGTGCCCAACGCTCAAAGAGCTCTCTGCTCACTCCGTTCTGGAGCATACCGGGACTGGCAAGCATGACGCAGCCCCCGACATCGTCGAAACGATCGAGGTTCTTGAGGGAACGGATATACTTGAAGTCCCAGGGTCCGTTTTTGCCCGCTGCATCGCCGCTGGCTTCGGCTTCGGCCATACGCTCTCGAAACAGTCGCTTGATGTTATCATTCATGGCTCCGACATATGTCTGATAGATGACCATACATTTTCGGGCGAGATTACTGGCATAGTAGATGGGAAACCTCTGAAATTCAGGGTGCTTGCCCCAGTACTCGTCCAGGATCAGGAGAAGCTCCTGGGCCCGCCCAAGGGCAAACACAGGCAGCAACGCGCGGCCACCTCGGTTGAGGATTCCCGTGATGGATTTCATGAGGGCCTGCTCCCGTTCAAGTCGCGGCACGTGTGACGCTATGCCATATGTTGACTCGGTGATGAGGACGTCAATCTTGAGACCCTTGGGGACCTCCGCTGAAACAAGATGGCGATCCTGCTCACGCGAGTAATCACCAGTGAAGAAGATGTTGAGACCGGCAATCTCGATGAGGAACATGGCCGCTCCTAGGACATGGCCGGCCGGATAAGGAGTGATGCGGATGGACGAGATGGTGTGAGTAGTGTGGTAGTCGATCGCTTCAATCTGCGGGAACGTGTTGAGGTGATCTTGCTCCGTGTAGAGCTGGGTTGCCGAGTTTGATGCCGTGTTTCCAACCCGAACGCTATCTTGGATCAGCCACTTGTAAATGGCCTTGGTCGGATGTGTCATGAAGACACGACCGCGAAAGTTGGTCTTGCTTAGGACATATGGCAAAGACGCCGCATGGTCAATGTGGAAACTATCCCCACGGGTTAGCAACAGACTCGAGGCTCGTTGTTGAGAGCAGTAGTGGCAGGTTGAAATGGGCCGGTATATCACGAGGCAGCAAAAAGATATGATCTCGGGGCAAAAGCGTGAACAGGCGGAGAACGTATTGTATTCATAACTGGCATATAAAGTGGAATAGAGAGACAGAGAGAACAGAGAGACACGGCATCACTGTGTAGACGGAAACAATGCCCTTTCCTTCGCAACAAGCACCAATTCGCCCTTCGCCCATTACTTATAGCCGCCTGGACTTTTGCTTCGACTGGAGAAGAGGGAGATGGGGAGTATGCACGGGATATCGCTTACTGGCTGATGAGGAGCACGTCTACGGTGCTAAGGTCAAAGTCGTCATAAAACGGAAGCGCGGCGAGGCCATCGTAGGCTGGGTGTTGACCAGCATCGAGCTAGAACGGGCACAAGAGTATTAGCCAAGCCCACGACTGCAATTGATCGGATTTTCCTCACCATAACCGTCTTGCCCTTGTACTGAATAATGTGGCACGACCGTCCAACTTCGTTGCCGCCGCCGAGACAGAGAAACATGAGCTCGTCTGATGGATCGACTGGCTCGTCAGTCGCCGTCGCATTCATTGCGGACGCCTTCCGCTTGGATGCCATGGTCGCGTTTGATCAGAATGCCTGCCTGGAGGAAGGACAAGGAATAACTTCACATCAGCATCACCAAGCCGCCGGGGTTCCTGGAATGTTAGGGAACACAAATCAAGTATCAGATCACCACCAATGGCACAGGCCCCACTGCAACAAAGAAGCAAAACAATGGCCAGAGCTTCGCAACAACAGAAAGTGAAGATGATGCGAAGTCGAGCTGATATCAATTGGCTGCTGCGATAGAGAACAATAGCGGCGGTTAAAGCCCGGGTAGTGACGCGTGGTTCAGCCCAGTGCCGGTGCACGTGACTTTAAATTTACGCGACCCCCAACCTTTGCTACGAAGCTTCAACCTCATACACAGCGCCCGCGATAACCAGCTCTCTGCTCGACGACGCCACGAAGCGCATTTCCATCTCCGAGACGCCCGAATCCGAACCTCCAGGTGCCGTTATCGCACACAGCCAGAATCTCGTACCGCCCGCTAGACCCGTGCCAGCTCTGCGCGTCGGATGGGACGAGGTACGGCGACCGTGACAGGCTTGACTGCCTGTTGAGAGCCCTCGATTGCCGCAATCGCTCGCCCCGGCTTTCGTTTGCTCGCCGTTCAGTTTGTTCGAATCTGCCACCGCCGGCCCGTTCTATTGTTTCCATTGTCGAAGTAGTGGACAATATGGCGCAACCACAACCTTCGCCTCAGATTCCGCCGCGGGCATTTTCTCCTCCGCAGCCAAGCCCATCTCCCGCGACATCACACTCGGGCTTTGCGCTGCCTCCCAACAAACGAGTTCGAACCGACGGGCCTGCATCACAGCCTGGGTCGCCCTACGCCGCCTCGCCTTACACAATGAGCCCAGTCCCCGTGGCCACTCCTCCCACTGCGTCTGGATCGCCAACGTATCCTCAAGCACCAACGCCGCCTGTGCAGCAGCCCGGATATGCCATGCCGTACACAAACGGCCATCCTCCGCCTCCTCAAGGACTGAGTCTTCCGACGGCCTCACCAACAGTCTCCGCGCCCGTCATGCACACTCCTCAGCAAGCGCCAGCGCAAGGAACGATGCCGATGCAAATCCCAATGCCAACACCAATGCAGGTGCCTACGCCAGGACAGGTACAGACACCAGGGCATGTGCAGACGCCGGGCCATGTGCAGACACCAGTACCGTTGCCGTCCCCGATACCAATGCCTCAGCAATATACAAATGCAACGATGCAGCCGATGCAACCCATGCAACCGATTCAGCAGATGCAGCAAATGCAGCAAATGCAACAACAAGCAGCTCCACTACTACAGACTCCCGGGGTCATGGGGCCTCCTCAGAAACCAGCAGAGAGACCAACGAAAGACTACGAGTATGACGTGACGGATTCATTGGCTGGTACGGGAATCGACCTTCGCGCAGAAGAGCAGTACATGGCAGACCTCTATTCAAATGCTCTTGAGGGATCATTCGAGGCCAGAACGGGATTCCCCCAGTATGCACCGGGTTCCAAGTCCACCTTTTACGGTGCCGGCCCCGCCAACCAGCCTGCCCAGCCTACCGACTTGGCGCAGAAGCAATATACCGCTCAGGCAGCCGAGCAGGCGTGGCAGGAATCAACAATGCGGCTTGCCGTGCAGAGAACCCAGGAGATCAACGATCCCTTTCTTCTTGTCGCATTACTACACCGCCGAGCAGAGAGAATTGCTCGCGAACATCATCTGGGTCTTAATCTAGAGCTCAAGAACAACGTTCCATCTATGGGAAAGATGAAGCTGCCTGAGAACTTTGCAGCACCAAAAGTAACGGTCAAGACAAGTACAGGTCCGGATGGCACCTTGGTGGAGACTAGTGGTTCCTTTATACCGCATGACGCCTTTCTGGTCGATCAGCTTGCGCTGATGTCGATAGCAACGAAGCAGAGAGTACGTGAGTTGGTTGAGGACGCAAATGTGGTGGCGAGAACACGGCAAAAGACGTCTCATGGAGATATCCCTCCGGAGTGGGCAGCCGCTGCCGCTCCAATGAATGCAGAGCCATTGGAACCCATTGTGGAAAAGGACGGCGATGCGAACGGAGCTGTAGCTGGAGCCGGTGCTGGTACTGAAGCCGGGCAGGGTACCAGTTCGTTGAAGCGTAAGCTTGATGTTGCTTTGAATGTTTGCTTTGCATGAACCATCCGCTCACACCTCACAGGTCCTGCCGACACAAATGACACGGCCATCAAACAGCCACCGGCCAAGTTGCCTAAAATCGCCTCTTACGCCACATTGACAATGAGAGATTTGGCCCGGCAAGAGCGTGAATGGGAAGAGGCCCGGTTGCGGAGACGGCAGATGCGCAAAGAAGGATTAGGCGACTCAGCCGCTGCAGCCTCACGATCAGGAAGCGTCGCACCCGGTACGCCCGGGTCCGTAGCACCAGAGTCGGAAAAGGCAATGACGAAGAAGGAGTTGAAGAAGACACAGGCCATGAAGGCGGCTGAGGCCAGCAGCCACGCGAACCAGAACATCACGAGTAGCATGTTTGCGGGCTTGGGAGGCAAGGGAAGCCTCTTTGGCAAGAAGAAGTCGGGCAAGACGTATGACTGGATGAATGTTGGCCGAGGAGGAAGCGGTGCTAGTACCCCGACACGGGCCGCCCCCGGACCAGGCAAAGGCCCGAACGGCGTTCCCGGAGCTCCAACCCCCGGCAACATGGCGTTGACGACTGAAGGACGAAACAGACTGGGCACGTGGCGGGAAGATAAAGAAAAAGGGAAGAACATTCAGCTTCGTGACTGGATCACCGTGCTGGAGAGAGACGGCCGGGAGGCCAGAGCGTTGCAACACGCTTATATACACTTGGACAATTCGAACCCTAAATAATTAATGATGAATGGCCGGGGAACTTCTTGGGGGAGGGAAAGGGATATCAGAACAATGGGCGGGCTCAGTCATAGTTGAGATACCATGCGCTATGTGTGCAGACTCTTTCTGCCTCCTTTCTTTTTCTTTTTGTTTCCTGCTTCTTTTCTCTCCTCATTTCTGTTATTTTTTCCTGAGCAAGGTCTTTTTTTCGGTTCAGCAGGGCGTTTTATGTTATAGGAACAAAGATAGGAAGGGAAAAATCCTACAAGGGGGGGACAGGTTTAGGGAGAGAAATACAAGAGATGAAATGGCATGTCGCTGAATCTGATGTGCTCTATTTTTTCTGCTTTACGGTCTTCTCTCCCATCGTTCTTTTTTTCTTCAAGCAACGCTGGTAAATCGGTTGCTTCGTATTCGATTTCGATTTGCTGAGAAGAGAATTATACGGGAACAAAAAAATGGTTGACAGATGGTGGAATGCGCATCAGTTCAAGTTGACAGTGGGGGAAATAGACGGGATATGAAAGAAATTCGTGCTTTGAGATGTGTTTGGTTTCCGTGAGCTTGCATGCGTGAAGAGATGAGATGAGATGAGATGAGATGAGGGCTCCCCGAGTTCTCGTGTGTCGAATGCGATAGCTTAGCACGAGACGAGACGAGACGAGACGAGACAATACTTGAATTCCTATGGGCTTGTACATGTTCAATTCAACTAGATAAAAAATCACCTCAACTCCAAATATATCATCGAAGCCCTGTTTTTTTTTTTCCTTTTGGCACATTTTGCTCATTTAATCATTCCGCTTCTGCATAAGCCCCCTCTCCTCCGCCGCGTCATCCTCCTCATCGCTCTCAGGGATATCCTCCAGGGCGAAATACGCCGCCGAAGACTCGGGCGTCTCCTTGTGGATCGGGCCCTTTGCCTTGGAGCGGCGTCTGGCCAGGAACGACCAGACTCCCATGCCCACGGCCTCCAGCAGGATGAAGAGGCCAAGCATGACGAGGCCAAATTTGCTGAAGCCGTACAGCACCAGGCCGCCGATGACGTTGGCCCAGCCGCTCACCAGGATGACGAACCCGAGGGAGATGTGAGCGTAGGAGATCCAGGTGCGGCGGAAGATGCGAATGAAGTCGACGTGATGTCGCCAGCCGAGCACGGCCTGCACGACCAGGAGTGAGACAATGACGACACCGGCGACTTGGTGAGGGGAATCAAAGACGCCGTCGCTCATGGCAATGGCCACGACGGCGCCGCCGAGGGCAGACACCATGGCCGAGGCCTGGATGACCCAGTGGTATTTGAACGACTTTTCGGAACCGGAGCGGATTGCCACGGCTCCGACAGGGAACAGCAGCAGGAAAGCAGTCATCATGAAGAAGCCATGAAGATGGGCGAGAGGCCGAGACAGGAGCTTCTGCCACAGCCCCGTCTTCCCCTCCTTGATGGGCCACCTAGAGGTGCCGATATTGGAATCCTCGCCCGTCACGTTCAAGGCCGGGAAGCCATTAGCGTGGTGCGAGGTGGCGGCCTGCATGTTGACGTAGAAGTGGCCGAAGCCATCCACCAAGGAGTGCGTCTCGAGCTGCTGGTCGGGCGCAAAGGCCTTCATGTCCTGCTGCTTGTTCCACGCCCAGATCCACGAATGCGAGATGGACTCGGGCGAGATTTCCGCGCCCATCCACTCAGAGCAGGCGTAGCAGACAATGGACGCCTTGGCCACGTACAGGTCGTCGTCGGTCTTTGTCCAGGACGTCTCCGAGACGCGAACGTCGAGCTGCTTTCCGGTGTCTTGCTGGGTGACCTGTGCTGGTACTGCGTGGCCGGACTTGACGGTTCGCACGCTCAGCGTCGGCTTGGCCCCGGACGCCTTGGGATCGCCGTAGAGGACGAACATGAGAGATCCGGCCATGTTGAGGCCCGTGCCGAGAGCGGTCCACCCGAGAGCAGCGGCATTGGAGTCAGTAGCATTTCGTCTCATTGCCAGCGAGAGATAGATATCGTGAGCTGATGTCGAGTGGTTGTGATAGAGCGACACGGCCATGCAGAAATCGACATCATCGCGGGGAAGGCCAAAGAGGCAGTACTGCGATGGCGCGGCCGAAACAGTGGCCAGGAGGAAGAGGAGGTGAAGTAGCAAGCGCTGGAGAGAGGATGATGATGATGATGACATGGTGGCGGTCAGTCTAGGTGAATCCGCTCTCTCTCCCTCTGTATAACGTGGGATGAAGTGAAGTGAAGCGGTTGGGCGTCCAAGAACAACAATAATCACGAAAGAAAAAGAGACCGAGACAGACACAGACACAGAGACTCCCAGCAGCTCTCGCTCTCACATGGCCCAGCCAGACAGCAAAAGTTGGGCGTCCCGTCAGAAGCTCCGCAGTTGGGTTGCACAAGAGAAGCCGAAAAAGCTGATGCAAGCGGAGAGACGTAAGCTTTTAGGTTTTCCTTGCCATCTGTCCATCAGGCGGCGTTATCCAGTGGCGGAGACACGAATCCTGGCCATGCATGACGCAGTTACAGTGAGTTTTTGTATGCATTGACCGGGGGGGGGGCAACTGACCGACATTTGAGGGAAGAAGAAACTGTCAAAAGGATTGGCCATGTGAGCTATTCAATCACTGTCTAGTTTCTGCTTCAACTCATCAGATGAAGGCTCAATTCGTCAAGTGATGATGCTTGTTAGCGGTTTAGTAATTTGGGAGCAGCGAGTGGTCCAAATGCCACCCAAACACAAATGCCTCGATTATGCAATGCTGCGGCGGGATCGCGCCAATGAGGGTTTCGCATCTACACGGGCATGAGTGAGTCTTGTCTTTGTGAGTGAGTGAGTGAATACTCGCAACGTTTTGAAGTGGTTTCAACATTGCCGCTGAAATCAACCAGCAAGCGACAACCAGCCTCTGGTACTTTCGAGTATACCGGCCTCATCTTGTTGCCTGTACAGTACTGTGGCAGCCATGGCCATTGCAGTAGGTTCAATGCGTCTTACACCCAAACCACCTGGTTCTTGTTCCAACATGACCATGACCATCACCACAACTTGTGCTAACACGCCTTCTTCTTCTTCACAACTCAGGCAATCGGTCAGATTTGCTCCACTGGCTCAATCACGGCCAATCTAAACCAGTGCATGAGACTGGTTGCCAAGGCGGCACTCGGCGGAGCTCAAGTATGCACTCTCTTGCCTCTCTCCCTACCCCTACAGTCGCTAGCTAGACTCCTCTGCTCCCTTTGTTTACAGCAAATTTCATCTCTTGCCGTGAGACCTCGTTTGAGACCCTGTTTGCGATCGCAAGATGGCCTATAATGGGCCTGTCTCTGGGAAGCGAGGAATGCATACCCTTATGGAGCTTGTCGTCTCAAGTGAGAGCGCACAGCTGTCTCAGCACGCCTTCATCAAATCGCACAGCCCATGAAGCCTTCAGCCCTGGGAGATTGCTGCTGGCCTGAGCCGTGTCTCACGGGTTGGTTGATAAACTTGCATCGTCGCGTCATATCCATTCCCTCGCAGATGACCTCTTCGACCGACCTGGCTGGCTCATCCCCTTGACACGCCGGTTGCCTTGCCTCTGAACCCTCGCACGTTGAGCAAAAGCAACTGACCAGTCAAATGCCATCAGGTTCTCTTCCTCCCAGAAGCATCAGACTACATTGCCGTCAATGCCCGAGCCTCATTAGACTTGGCCGTCCCGCAAGAGTCGTCTCCGTTCGTCCAAGGCCTCCGAGCCGCTGCCAAGGCCCACTCGATTGCCGTCCATGTCGGCATCCACGACACCGTTGTGGGCCAGGAGAAGATACTGAACCGGGCCCTGTATATCAACGCCGACGGCAGCATCGAAGACGCGGCCATGTACGACAAGCTACATGTCTTTGATTACGGGACCCTCCGGGAGAGCGCAACCGTCCAGCCGGGCACGAGATTCACGCCGCCGTTTGACTCCCCCGTCGGCAGAATAGGCAGCCTCATCTGCTTCGACTTGCGGTTCCCAGAAGCAGCCCTCGCCCTCGCCCAGCCGGGCAGCGGCAGCCCCTGGGCCGCCCGTCCGGCTCAGATCATCACCTATCCCAGCGCATTCACGCTGCGGACGGGAGAGGCGCACTGGGAGACGTTGCTCCGCGCTCGCGCCATCGAGACGCAGAGCTACATTGTGGCGGCGGCTCAGGTCGGCCGGCACAACGAGAAGCGGGCCAGCTATGGCCGCAGCATGGTTGTCGATCCGTGGGGCAAGGTCCTGGTCTGCCTCAAGGGCGTATCAGACGCCGATGGCAACGCGGAAGACGGGGCCGTGGAGGAGGTTGGCTTCGCAGACATTGACCTTGATGGGCTGGAGAGGATACGGAGGGAGATGCCGCTCCAGCGGCGAACGTGAGTTGCTCCTTTGGGGCCAGACCCGGCTGATTATGATTACGAGTACTCGTACCTGTGGGCTGACAACCAACGTGCTACTGCAGTGATGTTTATCCCGAACTTACTAGCGTATGAAGCTGCCGGGAAACGCAGCTACTAGTAGTAGCTTTACAGCCATCGATTTCATTTCTGTCTCGTCAAGCACTCCAGAAGCCCTGGCGCAGATTTCTTCTTCAAGACCAGGTACAAGACCTAGAACTCAATGAAAAAAAATGGTCTTGACAAGCAAGAGGAGTTGGAGTTCCAAAAATTACGTTGATGTTAAGATGGTCCCCCCGGGTTTGACCCCGGGCGTACCACACCAATCAAAAAAGAAGCATGAAGAAGAGAAGAAAACATCAACAGACGGGAGCCGAGAGAAAATTTATAGTGCCCAGTTTCTGCTGCTGTTCTGGCGCGCCTTCTCTCTCGACATCGGTTCTCGACGTCAGTTCTTGACTCTTTCCCTCAAGACAGAAAAAACCTGCTCGGCAGTTACCTTTCGTAAAACTCATATCTGCTGTTGTTCTGGCGCGCCTTCTCTCTTGACGTTAGTTCTCGGGACTCTTTCCCTCAAGACAACCATTTCCCATCATGCGAAATTGGCCTTCTTGCGCATTTTGAGTTTGATCCTGAACCTTGATTAGCGGTCATACTTTGTGGCCCGGATCTTCGAGGTTTGACTTGGTCGGCTGTGGCCGATCGGGTCGAGCTACAGATTGATTCCAGATTTTGAACCAAAGGCGGGGGCGTAGCCTTCCTCTGACCTGGCTGCTGCAGCTTTACTGAGGCCTCTTGATAATAAATATATCCTCCACTCAGCGGTTCCAGAGAATATGGCTGTCGTTAATGCGATACTTGATGGCTTCGTAACCTTGCTGCCACAGGTCAAGGGGAGATCGGAACGAGAAAAAGGCCCAGCAGAGCAATCGCCAGCCATGAGGTTTCCACTAAATAATCACCAAACGAACATATCTATGTATATGAGACTCCTAGCTTTGAGGTGCCAAATCGCAATATCACCTCCTATTCAAAACTAATCACATAGTCCAAAACCAAAAGACTCACTACTCTTTACTCAAACCATCTCCAAGTCTCTCCAACCCATGTATGTTATGAGCCAGCCAGATTCTTCAACGTAGATCCGAAGACTATACGGATATAGTAACATTATCTCACACAAAAGACGTATCCGTATCCGCATCCTCAAACCATGTTCCTTTTGGCCCTTACGAAACACGGAGTAATACGTAACACTTCCCAAGCAAGGGCTCAAAATAGCCCGCATGGCATCCAAATATCGCCAAAACCTGCCCGCCTCCAAACGTGGCGCCTCTCCGTCGAACGAAAGCCGCCCATTGTCCCCCTAGCCATCACCTCATATTGACATTCTCAGCAGCCACAAAGGCATATCCTCACCGGAGGGAATTGTCTCGGAGCTGCGCTGCTCAATCTCAGCGGCGGCCCCGAAGTCACACGATGACATGACATTTCCATGTGATGTGGCGTGGCTGCAAGGGCCGCGACTTTTGTCGTCCGCACGTTGGGGAACAAGGCTGACCCTGCTTCGCGTATCCACGATCCCGGGGATTGATGACAAGGCTCTGCCTGTATTTGAGCGTGTTGATTTGCTCCATCTTCGCCTGTACTGTGTTGTATTGCGGAGCAAAAACAAGGCTCAACAGTAGTAGCAGTAACAAGTTGCATTTCCACATGGAGTCAACGTGAGCCAGTCACACACACGCAACCCTTGAGTGCCTCCATTGCATTAAACTGCTTCATTCAGGTGCTCGAATGCCGAGATTGACTCCCATACTTGTCTGTATACGCGCCCCCCCAACACCTGACCAAAGTAAAATCAGCATCCAATATGCCTGCGGCTTCTTCCTGCCTAGCGCCACAGATATCGATCGTGACAGGTGACCGAAGGGGCTTCCAGAAGGCAAAAAGATTGTTTCGTCCCGTTTTGACTCCATCTCAATCATGTCCTTTAAGCGAGCCGGCCTCATTCAACCCCCCCCTGCTAGCACGGAGATGTTTATGGCCGACGGTTATCAGCGAGCTCCGCCGTGCGCTGGTGGCCTCCGACCGACGCCCAGGTGGCTGGGTCCGGTCCCCGAGGGAATCCCTTCGTTGCTTCTTCTTCTTTCCATCAAAACGCTAAAGACTCGTTGCCCAGGAGAAATTCCGAGGCGGAAACGCTCCCCGGCGCCATGACCCTAGCGGAATCGCGACGGCGATGGACACGGTGGATCCCGTTTCCAGGCAAACGTGCTCATCAGACAAGAGAGCCTTGTTTACTGTAGATCCAGCACGCTGTATGTACGAGTACAGTACGGAGCAGAATCAATAGGAGAAATTGCTGGTATGCTGTAATGGTACCAGAGTAGTTTTCTTGTCTTTCGGCATCTCCCAAGGTTCATATCTGCGTAAATGGTACGTTTAAACGTTGAACAAGACTCCAAAGCTAAGCCGAATCAGTGGCTTGAAGAAGCCCGTGCCCTGAAGAAACATTAAAGACATGGATCTTGAAGAAGGGGGAGGAGAAATGCTACAGTACGGCACCGTTGCTTACCATGACTGCTAATCCCCGAATGAGTGTAGCTGCCTTGGAACTCGCTTTGTTGGTTTTGAAACAACCACATCCGTAGGCCGGCTCTTGCTGCCGCCCCTTTGATGGGCATGCATCACTCAGAGTCGGGGTACGCATGAATCACAACCCACAACGGTGCAGATGCAGATGGGGGAGAGAAACAGGGTTCAGACAAAAGTGAAGGCTGGCATTTCTCCGGCTCCATCTATCAGCTCAAGATGCGGCGAGGCGAACGCGGCGATACCGTTCGGCATGCAGCTGGCGCATTGCCGTGCTCGGTAATTCTGCCTCATGTCTCGTAGCGACAACAACAACATAACAACGATGCTGGTCTTGATGCGGCTTGGCTCGCGGTGAATCTCAGAGTCGTGAATGCGAGTTTGGATGACAAGCCATCAGTCCACCAACTGGATGTTGCATGTGCTTGTCCGAGTACGACTCGTTAAAATTGGCGGCAAATTTGCTCCAACCGCTGGCAGCACTCGTGAGCTACTGGTAATTGTTTCATTTGATGGACGGCTGGGCGAAACCGCTATTCCCAAAAACTGGTAACCAACCACAGGCCGTGCTTATTCGCTCTCATCTCAGCAGCGGAAGGGCATCCGGAACAAGGATCAATAAACCAAGCCATACCACTTGTGCCAGTGTGCACTAGCAACACTATTCGTGACGAATCCTCCTTCATAGTCTTAGTTGTAGGTTGCATTCGGGCGGGAGCTGAATCGCAAGCCGATGATGCTACTCTATTATCGCCTTACGAGTATTGCCATCAGCCGGGGTTGGATTTTGCCAAAGGCGGTTGACAGGGTGCAACAGGATTTCCGCTGAAGATTCTGCCAGGCGTAGCTATTTCCAAATCCACATGGCTGATCACGAGCAGTGGAGCATGCCGGGGGGTCTCTCAACGTTGAACGCTGCCTGGATGCAGAATGCTCCACGCGTGTACCGCTCCATAGCATCCAGTATGGCGTGAATCCTGAATGGACAAGCACCTGTGCGTTGGCATGAACGTGGTACGTGAGCATGTGTGCGTCTGGGCGCTCTGCCGCGGCCATGGAAGCTTTGCTGGAAGTTTAGAAAGTCAACTGCGCCAGGTGTCCCGTTGCACGAGTAGGCGAGACCAGGATCAATCGTTGGGATTCCTTCAAGGGAATCAGCGGACGTATGGAAAATTGCCTAAAGCGACCAAACCCAAAGTTCCTGTCAGGGTCTGTCTTCCCATCTAGGAAGCATTTGTGGGAGTACCACCCTACGAGTGTACAAGAGGCGGATTTGAAGTGACATCCCAAGCTGTACATTGTGCGAGTAGCCCATACGGTGGCTTGTTAGAAGCCCGTTAATAGTGTTGCCATGCGCGTGAATCTTTCGCTCGCAATGGCGCACGAAGCACATGCATGCGTGTGCCGCGGCTATAGAAGAGGCACGGCACTGAGATGGCGCACACGAAGGATGCCGCTCGGTCGGTGGGCAGATTTGCCGTTTCTTGCCAAAGAAAGAAATTTTCTGTTTCAGAATCATACTGCTTGCTGCCTTCTCATTGCTCATCTGAATCGTAGACTTGCCCCCTTCCCCGGCGGGACTAACCCATGGCAATAACGGATGTGTTCCGGCCTGTGAAATGTGCTCCGCTACGTGTCAAGAGTAGAGCCGTGCCGGGGTTCTTCTGTCCTCCGTACGGACGGCACGAAGGCGACAGTTGGCCGAAGTTTGAGTGGAACGGACCGATCGTCGATGTGTGTACTTTGTACGCTTTCCCCCCCTGCCCTGTCGACGACGAGCGAGAGAGCCAAGGGCACCCCTGTGCTTCACCAAAGAGCCTCACACAACGGGCCAAGCGAAATTCGCACTGTCACCGGGTCCCCTTTGTTTCGAGAATGAACGGAGACTGTGGGGAAACCAATTTCGGAAAGGCGCATTCGCATTCTAGAAAGCTTCCACGGCACAACAGCACGCATAACGTCAGGGGAGGAGGTCCGGTTTCCGTTGCAGAGTTCTACCAAGACCAGCCTTGCCGTTTGTCCTCTGCCTGGTACGACAGGCACGCTTGACGCTCCTTGGAAGAAGGAGAATCTTGAAAAGAAACGCAGTTGGCGACCCTTGGCGTCCCAAACGCACGTTGCCTCTGGTACAAGCGGTACTTGTCCGACTGCTCCATACTCGTACTCCGTACAAGTACTGGTCCTGACGATCAGTCATCCTCTTGCGTGCGAATCTTGTGTAACAGCAGCGGATCTGAAGCACAGGGGATCATCCGGGGCCGTCGCAAAAGTCTAAGTACGGTTGCAAGACAGCTCATCAAGCATCAAGCCGGCCAGCATAACAAACGCGGATCCCTGAATAAGACAGCAGTTTGCATGTTTGTCTGGCCCACAAGGCTCTTTGCTTTTGCTCGAGGCCGTCGGGAATTGTATGGAATCGCTCCGGGGCCCAATATTCCGGACAAGTAGTCCAGATCGGTCCACCGCCATACCTTTGTCAATCAAAAACGAATACATCGTGGGAGACCGATTCGATGCTCCGCCTGAACTTGGTGCTACTGCTCGCTCCGTGTCGCTATACAAAGAAGTCAAGGGAGTACTCGTAATCGTCGCTGCGCAGCTGGATGCGACCGGCTTGGTAACGAGCGCTCGATTCCGTTACATTCAACTAGCAACATCCAGATCCTTGGGACAATTTACTACAGGAGCGGGCCGAGTAGAATCTCCGAGGCTACCACTAGATAGGCGATGGACGGTCATATCCGTCTTGACGTTGCACAGTATGGAGTCGTGATGGCGGGCTATGGCTGGAGACAAACAAACGCTGCGGCAGCGCACCATCAGCGCATGCATCTGGCCATGCTTTCAAGCCACTCGAGATGCCATGCTGATTGATATCGTGGCTAGGGGTAGCACAGGCCCCTGTGGCCAGCTGTACGAGTATTGCATCAGCACCCTGGGCCGTGAGCTTGCCTTGCCTCGAAAATGATGCCACACTCACATCATGACTAACATCCAAGAGACCCATGATGAACATTGGCGAATTCATTTTGCCTTGTCCGACGGGTAAATGCTTGCTCATGATCCCCTGGACTGGACCTCCTTTGCGGTATCCCCCTTATTTTTTTTTTATTTCCTTTTTGTCTCCGTAGATGCATGATACATGTATTCGGAGAAAGCCGACCTGGTATATGCATACTGACAAGCAGCAAGCACATCCCCTTATTGCCGGCATAGGGGTCCTCGGAACGATCTCTGCTTGAACCGAAGCCGGTAACCTGATTGATGACAAGCATGCACTGCACCGTGGTGAAAGGGCTGGCCACCCTGGAAGATGTCTTGCGGACTACTCCGTGGCATGGGCTTGGATGCTTTGCTGGTGTTTGGCGGTGAAGCATAATTCTGCAGAATGTCCAGAGGCCTGGGTATTTTCACATGGAGTGGCAGAAAAAGGCGGTGCACGACTGAAGGAAGGGGCGTCGGTGGTGTAACACTTGCCCACAATGTTTCCATGAGATCAACTCCAGGGTACGAGTCTATATTGGGAAACCGTTGAAAAATAGTATCAAGATTGAGACATGCTGAAGAAGAAGTGGCTGCTGTCAGTTGCACAGCAGCTCACTTGTCAACGTCTTGTGTCATTTAGAGGCGCAGAAGCTGAGCATCGAGCTTCCAGCCGAGGTCTGTACAATAACAGCACATGTCGTTATAAAAAAAAGAAAACATGCTAAACTACCTACCACATACTGCGCATGTCACCTGAATGCTCTGCTCTGCATGTAACACGGCACATGTTGTTCCGTAACAAGCTACATGTCGGTATTACTCCCAATTGCTACAGTACCAGAATATAGCGGCGGGAATACGGGACGCTCCGAGCGAGTCAGGAGCCGAGAATCCCCCCCAAACGGGTACCCCAAACGGGGCAGCAATTGCCTCTCCAAGGGAGCTGAGAACAGAGCACTAAACGGGCGAGCTGGTCGTGCCTCTTTGTCAGTTGCGGCTTAAGGTGGCGCCGTGCTTCCATTCGTTTTTGGCGCAAACACGGCGCCGCGGCTCAGGAACGGGTGCCCGAAGGAAGAAAAGCGTGGACGCTTAGCACGGAGCTTGGAGGAGGGCGTGTAGATGGAAGACGCCACCCACTAAGAATGTGAAACTTGGTACGCTATGTTGTCTTTGAATTTAGTCTTTTTATTATTTTATTTTATTTTATTTTTTATTTCTCGATACTTTGATTTTAAGTAGGTATTAGACATTGTTCTGCCGTCATTCGCTTCCCCCCCCTCTCTCCCGCCTCTCATCTAGACCTCCGGAAATTGGCCCGGAACCGCTCCCGCGGGACACGGGTCGAGACATGGCGGCAAAAAAAGCCAGAAAAAGGAAAACCTTACAAAAAACAAGATTGACGGTTTGCAATGACTCGGGATCGGCGGGAGAAACGGTGTCACGGCAAACAGGTAAAATGACAACAAAAACAACAGCAGCAGTACGAGTACGTACAGTACATAAGCTTGTCGGCCTACCAAGTGTAAGCCGGACCATGTTCCTTGCCAATTCGCCACCTTGCCGCCTCCATTGGGCCAAGAAAACAAAAAAACAAAAAAAGTCTTACCATGCCTGTACCTACCTGTATGCACAGGTCCGAGTACGCGGGCTGCTTAGCCAACTCAGGGCTTCCCGCAGTACAGTAGTAGTAAGAGAAGCCTAAGAATAGGAGCAAACGGAGACGTCTCTTGACCGAGAAAGGTCGGCCTCGCCTTTACCTTTCAATGCAGCTTTGAAAGGGCCGCTGCTTTGCTGTGTGCTCCCCGGGAAGCTGGCCCGCTGCTAGGCTTCTAGAAGATTTCTGCTGCGGCGGGACCAAGAGAAGAAAGAACCTTGAAGCTACCGTTTCGGGTAGATGCGCTACTCCGAGTATCACCTAGCCTGCGAAATGGAATTTCATTACACCAGTCACCCAGCTCAAGGTCCAAAACAATGGATGATAAATTAGTTCCGCAACGGTACTAGCAGGAGGTACAAGTAAACATGCAAGGCGGGAAGGAAGAAGGGAACTTGAAGTAGCGCCCTGGGCCATTGAATTGGGCTGGATTTGGGGGAGCCGTACGGATAGCCCGCCGTTTACTGTGCTGCCGTCTCCCCGGGTCTTGCTTCATCCCAAGCCGGGCTCCCCCCCCCCCTCGTCACCCACCTCGCCATCCTCTGACAAGCATCAAAAGCGAAGCGGCCGGGAAAAAAGAAAAGAAAAGAAAAACCTGATTAAAAAACAAAGTGCCGCTATCCCTTTTTGCTCTCCCTGGGGCTTCTTTTGTCTCACCGGCCTAGAGCTCCGGGGAGCTGATGCCGGCGCGACGGAAGGGCTCTGGAACAAGCAAAAAAAGTGCGGCAGGCCGTGGAGCACAAAGAAGGACCCTGCATAATGTACCCGCAGCGGAGGTACATGTACCGGCCCATGCAAGCTGCAGGTACAAGTACCGTCGCCTCCGGGCACGGTACCTTGGATGTGGACTCCACTAATGAGGCTCTCAGGGCGCCGCCACTGTAAAGTGCGGCGCTGCCAGATTTTCGCAGGAGGGCCAAACCAGGTACGCGGCGCCAGAATGCCTGCCTGCCTTGGGCTGGCGAGGATGATGGATCGATTTGAGGGCTTGGAGATGAAAAGGCCACCTGATACGAGTACGCGAGGGTGTAGAAGCTTAGAGAAGCTGGGACCTGTGTGTGTGTGTGTGTGTGTGTGTTGGTGCAGAGTACTTGTAGAGCAGAGCAGAAGCAATTGAGCACGAGTAGAGTTGGGTACTTGCTGTATTACTGCAGTGGCGCACGAGTAATGATGCCAGAGTAGGGACATGTCTGACGGCATAATCGCGCCGCCTTCTCTGACTGCATCATCATCGTCATGACACACTCACACATTTTCCATTAATAGAGCCCCGTTACTAATCGAGGGTATGTAAGGTGTACGAGTAGGAGGCAGTTGAGGTATGCCCCTTGCACCGCTAAACCCCCCCCCCCCTCGATACGAAACCTGAAGCCATCTGCAGCATTAAAGTTGGCGCCGGCCAGCAGCCAGCCCAGCGTTTTGGGTCCGGTTGGTATGGTATCAATTGGAATTGGATGGGCGCCGCTTGGAGCTCGCCGATTGATTCAATGATTCATTGGATGCTACAGCGCCAGGGCCTGCTACAAGCGACTGCTCCGGGGCTCTTTAATGCCTGCCTGCCTGCCTGCCTGGAGCGCTGCGAGTATGTCTGGTGCCGGGCGGCCGCAGTACCGCCGTGGGACAGTACTGTACCTAACTGTAAATCTTGGACCGGGAGATCCATGCTGGTCTGGTCGCTTCTTCGCCGTCTTCCAAGTCCAAGTCCTGTCCTGTCCTGTCCTGTTCCTTGTCCCCACCGCACCGCACCGCCGACATGGTTTGACAGGGGTTCGGCCGGCTCCACTGTTCCAGGAACGAGATGGATCATGGGTTTGCATTTTGCATTTTGATTTCGTCGAGTGACAGCTGGGCTGGAGGCTGCCGCGGATGCGAGGTACGTACCGTCTGGTACTCCGTCCTGTAGGGCACATGCTTGGGGTGTAACTGTACCATTCAAGGCAAGGTACGAGTACCCGCACCCATGCAATGTACCTACAGTATCCCGAGTGTTTTGTACCCTCCCTCCTTTTTTCCTTAGTCCCCCCCCCCCCCGGACCGGGCCATTTTTCTTCTTCTTTTGCTTTGGAACAGCGACTTGACTTTGCGTGGGATTCCGCTGCGAGTCAAGGTACCAGGGCCATGTTTTGTGTTGTTTTCCCTGCTCAAGGTTTTTTTTTTGTTTGCATCAAATGAAAAAGAAGGAAGAAGAAGAAAACAAGAGAACCTGTCTCTTGTCGCAACTCAATACAAAAAGCTCCTGCTTTCTCCCTCCCTTCCCCCCCGATCTTTCTTCACTCCTTCACTCACCATTCCTTGACTCGCAAAGCTCCCTTGGCCGACTTACAAAAAGAAGCGTCAATCCTTTCGCCTTCTCTCAACCTGCAAACCCACCCACCTCATCTCTTACAAGTGACTTTTTGCTTTTTCTGCTTGTTTCTTGTTAGCCTTGAGCCTCTACTACTACTACCCTCTTTGCCAACCCCATTTCATATTCCTCCGGCCCCACCACAGTTCACTCTCACTCTCACGCTCACGCTCACTTTCTTTTTCGTGGCCCGAATACGGCACCCCATATCCACACAGTTTTTCGCACCAGTGTCAGGTACCCGTGTCTCTTAGCGGCGTATCCGATTTCCAAGTCCAGTCCTTTTGACTCTTGCGCTTCCGTTTAATTACGAGCTGCCGTCGTCAACAAGGGCCCCTATTCCGGCACGTTTCCAAAGAAGCTTTTAATTCCTCGACTTCCCGCTGCCGTTTTTCTCAATCTGAATCGACCATCATCTTTTTTTTTCCCTTTGCCTTGTTCCACTCTCTTCCTTTGCGCCGGCGTCCAAGAAACAACCAGTCCACTCCTTTGGCACTTATTCGAAAGATCCATCACTACCACCACTACTTAATCTAATAATCTTCACGATCTCTCACGCTCACGCTCACGCTCACATTCGCACTCGTCAAATCATCTTTTGACGACCAACTCAACGCTACATAATACTACATCTTTTAATGTAAGATTCACTTTACACACGTGGCAATATCCTCTTGCCTCTCTTCCCATCCACCTCCATATCCACGTCCATACTAACAGACATCTTATACAGACTTCCACGCTCCACCATTCAAAATGATTGCCGCCAGCTCCGAGATCTGCAACTTCGGCCGTGGTGCCTATGATACCACTGGCCTCCCCAAGCCTCCTCCTCCTCAGCCTCAGTAAATGGGGAAATGCGACTTTGACCGGGATTCGACAATGTCTTTCCAATAATAAGACGCATTTTACGCCCACTTGCTGCTTACTTTCCACTTCTTACTCTTCACGCCCGAGGCTCTGTCGCAAGCGATGGAGCCTCACATAATCTTTTCATAATACTCTTAATTCGCACCCTCGTGGATTTACAATACGGGATTTTCAGAAGACAATTCGCCGTCGACCAACGAAAGAACGCTTCGCACGATTTGAACAAGGCTTTTTCACTCAAAATGTTCTCAGACCACCGGCTGTGATCTGGGATGTTGTTTTTCAAAACGGGATTTTCTTTATTCGCAGAAAAAGAATGGCGTTCTACTTAGACGGACAGTTTCTGGGGATTCACTTGCCCATTATTTTCCTCCCCTTCTTTCAGCGCAGTTTGGCTACCCTTGGCAAGGGCGACATCTTCGGAATGCGCGCCACGATCCTGGTGTCTCGAATCCCATGTCACATCTCATTCCCGCGATCGAGATGGTGCCAATGTACAACCGGAGTTTTACATAATCTCTTCCAAGGGATATACTAGGTACTACTACTACTACCTACGCTGGGGATCTGAAAACAAAAAAGGATGGGATTTTTTTTCTTTTTTTTTCGGCTTCAAAACGGGATTTGTTTTGTTTTGCATATAGACTTGGCTTTCAGGACTCTTTAGTCCAGATTTGGGAAGATTTCTTTTTCAGTTTTTCGTTCTTGGTTCGCCGGTCCCTTCGCGGGGATGGCACCAAAATACAGGCAACAGGCGAAAAAAGCGTGTGCGTCAAAAAAAAAAAACCAACAGCTCAATCTTGTTGGTAGGGGGGCGCAGTGCTTTAGGCCTTTTGTTTTTTCCCTTTCCTTTCCTTTTTTTACACAAAAATGTACAATGAGTTTTTTTTTGGGGGCAACAGAAAATCTTTGAGGGGCTTTGGCCGTGTTGGCTACGCACTGGTCCGAGCTGAAGATGCTACGGAGGATACCCCTTTTGACAAGCTCTCTAGATAGAAACATTATAGAATAGACTTGCTTCACAGCAAATATGTCATAACTTTTACAATCACTCTCACTCTCACTCTCCATCCGTGCTTCTCTTTTTCTTGTTCAGACAAGTATCTTTTCACATCTTTTCTCACCTTTTGTCCGTCTCTATCCCTACATATACAAAATCACTTGTCGCGTCTTGGTGTTGGACTAGACCAAGGCCCACGGCGCCAAAAAAAAAAAAAAAAAGAAAAGAAAATGTGAGGGAGATGAAGAAAAAAAAGCGAGATTCACGGCAACAAGGGAAAGCCAAAGCGAGAGACAGACAGACAGACACGCAAAATGGGCGGCTAACTGCTACAACAACAAAAAATGTGATACACACTAGGAGAGGTCAAGGGGGTGAGGAGGACCCGCGCGGCTGGGCTGCCTCTTTTTTCTTTGGTCATATTTTTTTTTTGTTTATCAGTCTGTTTGCTTTTCTTTTTTTGCGAGTGTCTATTGGAGAGCTATGAGATGAATACGAATGCAGGGAAAAGGATGGTTGTGTGTGCTATTGTATTGGATGGTTGGGCCCTTTTCATTCATCTGGTTGGATGATACTTGTTGTCTAGCTAGTTATTAGTTTTCTCGTTGCTTTTCCTTTTTTCTCTCTCACACATTTCCCTTCCAACGGAAGAAAACTTGCAAAAAGCACAGATAAGACGGATTAAAGCTCCGGGATCGATCCGGGGACAAAGCACGGCTGCAGGACCACTTGGCGATGCGGTGGGAGGAAGCTAATAAGGCAGGAGAAAAAAACAAATGCACGATGCACGATACGATACGATGGGCTTGTGCGTGTGGGGCGCATATGTACGATACGATACGATACATGTAGGTCTGATCTGGGGGCATGCAGGAGATGATTGTGTTTTGATGTTGATTTATTTCCCGTGTTTCTGGCTGTGTTGCTCTTTTTTTTTTTTTTGGG